>NW_013667502.1:114747-132253 GCF_000517525.1 Limulus polyphemus
ATGTTTGGTTTGATAGGGATTCGAACCTGCGACCCTCTGATTGCGAGTCGAGTGCCTTAACCACCTGGCCATGCCGGGCACTAGTGATGTAATTACTTGATAGGATCCCATCATTACCAAAAACTTATAAACAAGTAAACGCAAAAGTGACAATCTATGAAATGTCAGAATATCTGCAGAGTTGCTTTGTGTAATCGTTTTGTCTTAGATCAAAGTAGGAGTGTTTTTTCAAAAAACCTAGGAGGCTTAAACTATATTAAGCTATTTTAAGAAATATAAACATTTAAAACTGAATCAATAACAGCTGTACATCTTGCTATCTATCTTTAACTTCTCTTGTCTCATGAATCAACTAAAACATAAATTGCACTCCAAATATTTCAACAGATGTTTCACTGCATTAATTTGGAACAAATTGTGCACTAAAAAAATGACAAACAAGATCTGTTAAAACTTCGTAAACTATCACGAGTAGGAGTTGCTATTCCTAGGAACCACAATTGTACATGATGCTCATAGAGTATTACATCAGAATCAGAAAAATAAAGATCTCTGTTTTATCTTATATAAGATTTATTTTGTCAGGTAGCATACAAGAAATTATGTTTAAAAACCACAGTTTGAAACTTGATTAAGCTTCGAGAAACAAACACGATAAAAATGATCAATATTTTCTTGATTGAGCTCAAACAAATTGATAAGACGACAAATTACAGTACATAATAAAGCATATAGTGTCGAACAGAAAAGTTGCAGGAGAATAGTTAAAGTGATTAAAGGACTAATAAAGAGGAATGAAATGAAAAACTTCTGTAATCAAACTTTTGGTTTCTAGAAGATTGCCAAGGAAAGATAGACAGTGCGTTTGTATTATTAATTTTAGACAAGCTTTTGATTTCATCAATATGAAAAAAAAAACAACGTAAAATAAGAGAAAAAGATAGGTTTTGAAGGGATTATGATAAAAATTCTTGGAGCCGTATATCAAAATTTTATGTCAACAATTTTCAATGATAAACAATTAAATTATATATTTCCTACTGATAAAAGGTTGTTTTACGTCGTTCATTCTTTCTTCATTACTTTTTAAATTATTTCCAGAGCATATAAATTTTTGAGGAAATAATACTCTTAGTATTAATGGGCAATCTCTATAGGTGTTATTATATGTTTTCATTTTGTTTTTCTACAATTATGTGCCTAAAATTTAATTGTTGTTGTTTTGTTTTTCACAACAGTGATCGGATTTCCACCATTTTATATATGTTGAAAAGGCATAGTGGGCAAACTTTTTTATTATTTAATATAGATGAGCCAGATGTTATTTCATTTAAGAAAGTGAGAACCTAAAGAAGAAAGAAACATGGTTCAATAATGAGGTAAAGTCTAATGTATGAAATTCATTCGAATATCTTGGGTTAACATGTAAAAAAACCATAGGGCTTAGCTTTCAAACACAAAATGCTCAGCATTGCAAGCTGTAAAAGTTATATGAAATACTGAAATATTTCTTTCAGTACTGGTTATTTTAATGTCAAGGTACTTATAACACTTTTGACATAGATTATACAGATATAAATATATGAAACTGAAGCGTAGGTTCAAATTGTGCTAGAGATATTAAACTGACTTAAAGTAAATCTCTTATGTTTATTCCCTGGATTAGTACATGCCTTTAATATAATAACGTTAGGGACAACAAGGAAGCCTTTTTTGTCCTTCAAGGATGTCCCTGTACACTCACTCTTGAGAAAAAGTGCAAATTTAAATCCATCTTTTATGTTGTAATGAGAAGGAAATTTGATAAACTAAGATTGGAAATCACAAGATTGATAAGAATAATATAATATTAGGTAAAGGAATTAAGTTGCAACGAAAACAAATGGATTAAACAGTGTTTTTACACAAGAAATGATTGATCATTAAGGTTGTTGTTGTTCTCGCGCACAGCTTCACAATGTGCTATATGTGCTTAGTCCACAGCAAATAATCGAACCACAGAATTTATCTTTGTAAGTGTGTAAAATTACTGCTTACCCCTCCCCCTGAGGGACTGACCAGAAAGAAAAAAAGATACGGAACAATAAGCATAATTAAATAAGTATGGTTTTGGTGAGATTTGGAGAAAACAAAATATTGCAAGCTCTATAATATTTTTTAAAGAGCTTGAACAAATGTTCAGAGATTAAAGAATGGTCAAAAAACAAGTTGCAGCTATATAACAATTAACTTAGCAAACATTATTGTATCAGTTAAGTAATATTGAAATATTTTTCTATAATTATATATGTTCAGAGAACGTAAAGAAAGTGTATAAACATTGTGTATATATAATGTTCTACAATATTACTCTAAAAATACTCATTAGCAGCTCATTTTAAGCACACGTCACATATACACTACAATTTCAAATCATCAAACCGCACACTATCTCGTTATTACACCAAAGTTTATTTTGTACTGTATTTAATTACTACACACTAAACAAGTTCATTTCGAACAATGTTCAGTTAGTAATGTGTTAACCGTGTCCGTACTCTAAAGTAATATTGAATTACGGAAAACGAGCTCGTAATAATGTATTCTAACTACTTAGAAAATCGAAAAGCTAACGAATATTTTTTCAAAGAAACAAGACTAAACTACCACTTAAAGCCTATAAATAAATAATTGGCCTAATAATAATGCTTATGACAAGTGCAATTAATTATAAGCATACTTCGCCAGCTTATAAAAGGCGTTAACACAATAACAATTGCTGTTGTAATAAATGGCTTATATAAATAGTGCTCCGACCACTATTGTATTTGTTGTGTCCCATCCGGCCTGATGAGCTCTTTATAAAGCAAAAGAAATGAGTTATTGTCAATAGGTATAGCGGACAAATTGTGGTTGAAATAATATTATACACTATTTTTCTTCTTGGAAAACCCAAAGGGACTGAATAAATAATGTAGTTTTAAATTATAATAATAATTCTAATATTAGTTCTTATGACAAATATACTTAATTATATTATTTTTCACCCTGACAACAAATTATTTGATAGTTTTACTATGTAAGTCCGTCTTACATATCAGAGTTTTCCTTAAATTCAATTTAAACAATTTGTTTTGGATGGATTTTTTCTCAGAAACCTTCCTTACCATTAGCAGTTATGCTATTTCAATCTTTTTATTTTACGGCTAATATTTATAAGTAGTTTGTAAACTAAATACATTTTTTACTTCGAAGACCAACGCTGTCTTCAATACAGATGGTCCAAAATATCCATCTATGATATTTTGGTTAAATATCTGATTTGTTTCATTTTCTGGTCTGATTTTTTAGTTCTTAATACATTGTTTACTAGCATAAAATATCCACGCTCCACAGCGGGATTCTAAGGTGTCCTCATGATTTACAGAGGCCTCAATGTACCAGTCAAGCGTCTCCATTATCTTGATTACTCCTATAGCCACCCCAATGCGCCAGTTTTTTAATTGATTTGTTTGTTGCCATTTCTCGAAATTAATTCAATTCAACTCTTTTTAAAAGTAAATAGTTTTAATTTAGCTTATAAGATTCGTTTTTTTCCTTCCTGTGTTTTTATTTGAATTCTTTTCATTCTCCGAATTTTCCAATATTCTCTGATTCATATTTTAATTCCCGTTCTTTGTTGCCATTTCCCAAACTTAGTTCAATTCAACCACTTTTAAATTTCCAGATCTGTATATTCTTCCCATTGTGTTGAAAAAAAATGTTTTTCCCCGAAGATCAAAGCTGTATTCAATGCAGATGGTCCATCTGTGACATTCTGAGTAAATATGTGAATTCTTTTTTAAATTTTCTAGCCTGATGTTTTTTAGTTATTAACGTATTATTTATTTGTAGTTTAATAAGTTGTTCCATAAACTATACAATTATTGCTTTAAAATTGTTTTTATGTTTATTCATTTGTAAGAAACTCCTCTGGTTAAATTAACACAAATGTGTATATTATACCTATAACCAAAACATCACTATCACCAGAGGTCTGATATATTATAACATTTAAAATATATTTCTTTGCATCTTCAATAATGAGCCAGTTCTTTGAGTCCTTCACTTTAGTTTCTAATTATGAGAGAAGTTTTGTACCTCAAAGAGAATCAACGGTAGAAAAAAATTAAATTATTATCAAATATGCTGTAAAGGGTTACTGTTTCTCAAAATCATTAATTTAAATGTTGACATTTACTGCTTTGATCTTCTTTCGTAGGTGCTATATTTAATAAAATATTTAAAATGACAACTCAAATGAATTGTGTCAAGATTTAATGTTAATAATAAACATCGGAATAATCAACTGTGCAAAAGTTTAAACATTTGTGAGTGTTTGATTTGCTTTCACAATAGTGAGCAGGAAAATGAAAAATATGCAACCAAACAAAATTCGGTAGAAAAAAATTTAAGTGATAATTACTTATTTATTTACGTATTAAACCGTTTTGATTATCTGAATGTCTATGAATTTCGAAGGTGACTTAGGACACAAAAAGGGTCCTTCGGTGGGTTTTTACAAACTTACAATGCTAAAAATTCGGGTTTCGTGGTAAGTCTGTAAACTCATCGATAAAGATATGAAATTATGATTTAGAAAGTGAAGTGAATCGATCTCAGGGTATACTAAAAGAATAAAGAAATGGTACTTGTTAATGTTCAGTATTATTTATAAAATATTAATTTGTGTAGATGAAATTTTTAAATGTAAAGATATAATAATTCAGTAACTCAATCTATTAAACGTTCAATAATTTCATAATTTGTTTAACTATGAACCTGTAACAACTAAATGCAAGAATTTATTTACTATGAGAAAATTGGTGTCTGTAACAGAGTGGAAGATTAAATCAGGAACATTTCTAGACCAAATAGCAAGAAATGTTAAGAGTAACGAAACATCTCCTTATAGAAATAAGGACTGAAGTTTTTTTTGTTGTTTGAAGTTAAGCACAAAGTTCCACAACAGGCCATCTGTGCTCTTCCCACCACAGGTATCGAAACCCGGATTCTAGCGTTGTAAGACCGCAGATATACTGCTGTGCCACTGGGGGCCAATAACTGCTTGTGGTTTCTCAATTTTCAGTGCAATGTTTAATGCATACTTGGACCGTATTTTATAGAAATATTCATTAAATATCACAACTGCTTCATAAAACCTTACCATAATTAAAGTTTTCTAAATATACATTGATCTTGACAAAAGATATTATTTTGTTTTGTTTTTTAATAAGTAGCAAACCAACTGACTCATTAATTTTATCCCCAACTTCTAACATTAAAACTGGGATATATTGGTTCACTTTCTTATTAACTGTTGGTTTCGGATGTTATTTTACATTCATAAACAAACAACAAACTGATTGGTGTTGCTATGTATGCTGGTATAAAATGGGCTTAGATTAAATAATACACAAGTTCTGTCGCTAATGCAGTGGCATATCGCCACAGATGTGAGCTGTAACACCACGTTGACATGTTTGTTAACAGATATTTTTCGACAGCACAATACCACCACGAAAATATTTGTGAGTGGAAGAAATTGTCACAACTTTTCCGAAGAAAAACATTCGTTTATTAAAATTGTTAAACGATGTATGGCAAAAAAACAAAGCATTTTTGAGGAAGTAAAACAAAAAGATTCGTGCAGCAGAGCATTTAAAACGCCGGCTGTGAAATCACATCCGAGACCTATATGAAACGAGACTCTCGTCCACAAAGCAAAGGGTTACAAAATATAATGTTGCCACCCACAACGTCTGATTTTACACAGTTGTATAAATAAACTGATTCTTATATTCACCTATTTTCCTCGCTTTTAAATTTTGTTTTCAGTGTTTATATTTATTACAATCACAGTTAGTAATTTTATAATGCACATGTATATATGCGTCTAAGAAATACCGTCGTAATGTTCTAAGTATCAGGGCAAGGTCACTGAATATGTTAAACGTTAAAGATTAGGCCTGTTCTGGTACTTTTTGTGATTTAAACTTCATTGTGGGTGCTTTTTTAAATTCAAAACAAAATCCATTTGTCACATTTCGTTTACGAAGTAGTAGGTACCATAAATTTGAAAGAGTCATAGCTTAGTTGCAATCAGTATTATATACTACAAGCTGAGGTACCCGTCCTTCGTCCGTGTTATGAACTTTAAAAAACCTGGACGTAGATACTATAATAAATAACATAAAAATCTTAAATTTCACACAATTTATTTATAGCATAACATATTATTACATGATTCATTATTACCTCACCAAAAGTTTTATATAAGGTTTAAGAACTCAGTATGTATATATGTAAAATATGGTATACATTGTGCGATTGTCAGGGTGATTTTGTAGGAAAAGGTAGCGGCCAAAGTAGTGACGGTAGGAGTGCTTTCTGTTTCGCGATTTCAACACTCAGCTCTTAATGTCCTTCAATAGTGTTTCCCATGGTTAATTAATTGACTGTCACTGGCCGCAAAAGTGTCTTTCGGGCCGAAGTTGAAACGTCACAGGTCAAATTAGGAAGTGGGTACAACTCAAGAAACAGCTCTTCATATCAACCTTATGGTGGCTGTTGGAGTAGAAACTTCAGCTCACTTTATGTTGCAACCATTTATTTTCCATTACATTCCTCCATAGAGAGAGCTGATGCACTCTCTCAGATATATAAGGTGTTTGTGTACCCTTTCCCCACACTTTGTGTACATTGTGTTATAGGAAATTAAATATTTTTCTGTAAGTACGTGGCGTGGCGCCATTTATTGATGTAGTTAACGTTAAATTACAGCAATAATGAGGGTATAGAAATTGTTAACTGCCATTAACATGCCCCTTGTTGCAAACTATCATCCAACAAATTTTGGTTGAGATTGGCCCAGCAATATAGGAGTAGTTAGATAACGGACAAACAGACATACAAACACATTTTTGGTGATGTATGTATATATAGATTCAATTTCTTGTTAATATTATTTATAAAAAAATCCACTTTCTTTACTCAATAACAGAAAAAAATAATGACCCCTGCCATAACATTTACTTTTTCAATAATGGAATTTTTAATTCATGATTTGTCCTCCAATCTTAAGCAATCGCTAATATTCACCTGCATGACGCAATATCACAGTGATGTATTTAGAAACTTGAATCAAAATTTCATTGAAACTATATTGTAAAAGATTATTAAAAATGTTAATTTAAAAAGTGGAAATAGGGATCTTCAAAACAAATACAGAAACATGTTAAGTAGCTTAAAGTGAAAATACAATCGCAAAAAATTAGTAAACAAATAAGCTTAAGGTTTAGGACATAGTGTTGACATTGCTTCCTAATAATAATGTTTGGTTGTTTGTTTGAAGCTAAGCACAAAGCTACACAAGGAGCTATCTTTTTTCTGCCCACCACGAGTATCGAAACACGGTTTCTAGAGTTGTAAGTCCGCAGACATACTGTTGTGCCACTGAGAGATCCATAGTTAGTAGGTGAGCCATGTGAAATATTCAAAGTTTCTGGATACTTTTGGCAAAATAGGCGCGTATTATACATACATGCATGCATTGGAATTGGAACTTTTAGCAAAAGCGGCACTTTATGCGACATATAGGCTAAAGGACCGGGTCAGAGACCCTTAGTTCAGGTATAACCATCCCTAATTTTGAACTACTGACCAGAAGAAGAGCAACTAATTAGCGTCACCCTCCACCGAACTTTGTCCATCGTTGTAAGTCCTCAGATATACCGTTGTGCCACTGGGGGGGGCAGGAAATAATGTCAACCCTATGTCTCAATCCTTAAGCTTATTTCTTTATTTTTTGCGATTGTATTTTCCCCTTAGGCTATCTATCATGCTTCTGTATTTTTTGAAGATCCCTATTTCTCCAATTTTAAATTAACAATCTTGTTCCGTTAGTTTTTCTTATGTTCATCATGGACATAAATCTGTATAATAGCAATACTGTTCTATTTGAAACAGTTTAGTTTAATTAAGTATGTAGTTGGTGTATGATACTCTCTCGGGAAATAATGACAAGCTTTGGATTGGATTCATGCAGATTGGATGGCTATTGCGCTTGACATCATTGCCATAATGTTATCATTGATAGTGGTACTGCATGTATGATCACTATGACGCATGGCAACAAACATACCGTATGTTATATTTATGGTTGTAAAATATATATAGCTACTATATTTATCACCTGCAGCTATATGGCAAGTCTGTAAAAATTGGATTGGAGGGACTACTGAACTATACTGGAATGGTGGATGGACTGAATTTTGTAACCGCATGATTTCTATACATTGCATGCACATGCAATGTATGTTGGCTAGTATTTTATCTAAATATGTATACCTGCAAGCTTCATAGCATATTTTGTTGTTGTTTTTTGTAAAGCCATATATATAGTTGTATAGGCAGCCATATTAATTTTTCAAGTTGTATAGATGCATGCATATATATTCAATGCAAATATAAGACAGTGTGTCATTATATAGTAACATATGTACACAAATGAGCATTTTTAATATTTCTTATAGTTGTTATATTTCCCCCTTCCTCTCTGCTGGCCATAATTAGGCCAGTCACAGTTTTGCTGCAGCTGGCCAGATTTCCTATAAGAGTAACATTTTGTACACTCTACAAGGTCGAAAATCTGTTAATTAACAATTATGAATTTGTAATATTAATATGCCTTTCCCCTTTCATTTCTGATGGAGTTTGAGTCGTGACATTTCTACGACCCTCTTCCACTGTGACGACCCTAAACTCTGGTGAGCCGTCGCTGCTAAATATTTTCTGAATAAAATATATAGCTACAAAATTTCTGCCTCACTTTCGTCTAGAATCGACATCTTCTGCTTGCACGATTCTTGCCACTCCTTATAGTCAGCTTCAAGGATGGCTATTCTATCTTCAATATCTATAAAATTCGCAATCACGCTATGTTGGTTATAATTAGACACTTACCATCAGCCAACCCCGTGAATGCCGATCCGATGCTCGAAACTGAGCTTGGTGCTATCTTTGAAACTGCGGCTTAAATACTTCTGTTGTGGGAGACAGCCTAGACGTTTGTGTAAAATGGCCGAAATCGATCATTCAGTGGTAAAAAATAAACTGTGGTCATGTCAGCAGCGTTGTGTTCGAAAGGGCAGGAACTCTATACATAATGATAGGCGACATCAATACAGTTCGAACAATAAGTTAATAATCACTGTGATACATGTTTCATGCCTGCCATATAAACATTAAATTACATCCAGGCCTGCATACAGCTATATAGGTATGCATTTAGTACATTATGAGGCTCCATATAAACCACAGACTACATTAAAACGATTGGGTGTCAACGATTATACAGCAGCTGTTATTTGCTAGGTAGTCAAATAAACTTGAAAACTGCCCAACACAATGCGCAATGATGCGTTTAGTAATATTGTCCAGGTTTTAGTACAATACTCACAGCCATATTTGCTGTAGGCTGGCGGAACAATAGTAAATAATAATAATAAAATGAACGATTCCTATTATGAATCACTACTGTGGTTCATGATACATTTCCGTAAATACATCGTGTCATTTTGTTTATAATTTATTTATGATAACAATAAGTCACAAGGGTGCGTACCATCCACTGTTATGAGAAATTACACAAAACATTTATCAATGTTCTCGAAAATTTCCTTGATCCTTATCTTCTTATGATTTTTAGTAAATTAAAATCTATAATTCCACTAAATATTTGTAAAACATATTGTGATTTGGCATTTAATAATTACTTATGGTGGTTAGTCGGTCATTAATACAGATATCAATGCATCAGGGAAACTTCAATTACACCGTTAATAACGAAGAACTCATTTTCACGTTATCTAATATGATACAAGATACAATATGGAATATACAGAACAGACACTTAATAGTTAATCATTTATTTATTTGTTCTTTCCAGACCCAGGTTTGTCCTGTAGAAGAGCTGTGGGTTTTGTTTTGTTTTTAGCTTTAGGTACATTAGAAGTGTGCTAACCAATCCCTTAGCGTGAATGGTGGGTGATAGGATGCTTTTTATGGCTGTCTTCGTTCTGGTCGATAGTTCATAATTAGGGATGGCGGTAAATATTCTTAGTAGCTTTGTCATAAATACGAAATATAAATACAAACTGTCCTTTTCTCTCCCGTGTGATTTTTATTTACCTATGTATATAATATTTGTAGTAAATAATACTTATTGCCTCGTCTTCATGATAAAATGTTGATACAAACTATCCTAATACTGAAACTGGAATTTTCTAACTGACAGCACCTTATGCACCCATGGGCTAAACGACCAGATTATAGAGTCCTAGGGTTAGGGTATAACCTTCCTTTCTTTTGAAGTACACTGTCTAGTGCGAGGGAAACCAGACCGTAGCATCCGCCACCACAAGGGATTGGCCTTACGCTTTGAATAGAATAACGGAAATGAATGTCAGTATTATAACTCACAACTGAAAACACGGAGAGTTCTCATCAACATCATGTCTTGAATCGATCCAAAGCCTGGCACACTTACCACCGGGCCACACCCGGTCAATGTTAATACTGAGTATATAATCTATGTCTTATTTATATTAGCAGTGATTAGTTTCAAACATTTTTAATAATATATATCTATAAAACTGATTAAGAGAATAGTCAAGATACTAACATCAATTATAAACTCAATCTGTTATAATAATAAAAATACTCAGTATTTGTCTGTTTTGAAAATGTGCGCGCACTTCATTTCAACGAATGTAAACAAAAGACAGATGTATTGGAAAAAATATCATTATTTTGATTTTAAAAAAAAGACTGCCTTATATCCAGATTTTTCTGAATAGGACTTGTAATTTTCTGTGTGCCTCTAGTGAAATGTTTTCCCTATGATAAATAACTTTTAAGGTAACCTCTATGTCTGAAATTAGTAACTATATATTTACTTCAACTATAAAAATAATGTAGAAAATTATAAATAAAAAGTAAGATTTGGTAGATGAAGAGAAACTTTTTTGTGTATAAATTCAAATAATATCAAATCCTTTGAGTAAGAATATTTTACAACGCATATTTATCTTTTATTTTCGTAAGAATAAGATAGCATTTTAAATAAGGACGTCTAGTTGATGCTGATATGACAACTCTAGTTTTGGTGATATTCCTGGGGTAGATTATTCTCAGAGATAGTTTGCTTTTGTCTTGATTCTAAAATATGATAATGGACATGAATTTTCAAATCGCTTTATAAATAGCAAAAAGAGCTTCATTATTTTAAGTTGGAGTTAATTATTATGTTAATTAAAGTTGTTTCATGGCTTTGGTTATTTATATTTTGCCTTACACTTTGAAATTTACGTATATTAACTTAACCCCCGTTTTACTCTGCCATTTTAGAATAAGCTTGACAACTATTTTATGTTATAAGACGACCATATTTTTAATGAAGGCAAGCACTTATAATGTTTATCACCGAATAACGTGTTCCTTTTAGAAATAGAGAATACAAAACGAAAACAAATTTGAGTTGGTAGATAATGAGAAACGTCCAATCAGTTTAAGTTCTAAAGTAGAGAAAATAAATTCGCAAAAATCTTTATACTTTAACTTAGTTATTGATAGATAGGAGTGTATAAAAAGAAATGTGTGTTATTGTGATGTTGTGCTTTGACATAGTTAAAGAAAACGATTTATCTGTCACAGCAGGGGGTATCTTCAGAATTTCGTCGTTTGGTTAAACTTTTTTTTTTTCGAATATGGTTTTGCATTTTCTGAAGTATGTTAGTTTGATTTATGTAATACTGATCATTTTAATTTCCCTATTCGTGTAATTACATTTGCATGATCTCATTAATGTCGTTAATAACCACGTAATCAAATGTCCAGCTCAAGCATAGTTGTCTCTGCGGCGGGTTTTGTCAAAACAAGTTTATAATATACTGACATGCATTATACACGGCTCATTTGATTAATCGAATTTGTCGCAACGTAATAGTATTTTACTAGTGATTTTAATGTTCCTTCCAAGACAAAATAAAAAAGAACAAATATTTAAATAATTGTTAATTCTCCACAAGATAACGTGATGTGCCTACCTATGTTTATGTAATGGAATTATGTCACAGTAATACATTTTTCCATCATTATCCATTTTTTATTTTCTGCATGTCGTTAAAACGTAACTTATTTACAAGAGAAAAATAATAAGAGCTAAATTGAATCTTAAAACAGAAATAAGTAAAAGGTGGCCAAAGTAATGGAAAAATTTGATCACAAACTTATAATTATAAGCGTTTTTAATCTAACGGTAACCACATAACAATATTGTATAATTAAACATACATATAAATATCATTTTTTTATCTATCTATATCATTATTATTTGTAAGAAAACCGAGATATATTGAATAATTTGTTCAATTGTCTTAGCAATGTATGTTATAATTTTCCTTTTATTTACAAAAGTAAATGTATAATAGCTCTGAATTTTTTTCTTATTTAGTCAAAAATCTATTTATATTGATTTCAAGGGCTATTCGCGCTAATTTTGAACTGATAAACTACGGGAAAGGGAACTAGTCAACAGCACCCACCGTGATCGTTTGGGCTACCCTAATGGAATACTGGGATTTTACTGTCATTCTTATAGCGTGTTTTTTGAAGCAACAGGATATGAATCGTGAACTTCAAACTCAGAGTGTGTCACGCTCATACGTGGCCACGCCCGGCCCGTTAGTCACAAATAAACTGCGACCATATTTATATAACATCACTCCACGGTAATGACGTTATTTGTTTTACTTGTTTTTAGTCTTATAACATTCATATTAGATGCAAATTTTTATACCTGTAATAATATTGTTTATTCGAAAACAGCTTCCTCGTAGTTATTATCTTTAGGGAAAGAGTGCAGAATTTTGAACTTAATGCTACGATATGTGTTTATATGAATATGATTTCGATGTAAAATATAAAAGTAAGGAAAACTGGGACAACCATGATAAATAACTCGAACTAATTTAAGCAAGAGGTTTTTAACGTAGGTTTTATAACAGAATTACCCAAACATTCTGAGATCTTTAACACATGTTTTATAACGGTGTTACCCAAACATTCTGAGATTTTAAAAATATGTTTTATAACGGTGTTACCCAAACATTCTGAGATTTTAAAAATATGTTTTATAATGGTATTGCCTATATATATTAGAAGGTTTTTAACATAAGTTTTATAACAGTGTCACCTAAACATTAACAGATTTTTAACACAGTTTTATAACAGAGTTAACTAAACATTCTGTGATTTTTAACATAAGTTTTATAGCAGTGTCACCTGAACAGGTTTTTAACACAGTTTTTATAACAGTTAACTAAACATTCTGTGATTTTTACACACAGGTTTTAGAGTAGGTTTACTTAATCATTTATCTAAACATTATGAGACTTTTAGTATAGATTTTTTAATAGTTACTTAAACATCCTGAAATTTTAACACAGTTTTTATAACAGAGTTAACTAAACATTCTGTAATTTTTCACACAAGTTTTACAGTAGGTTTACTTAATCATTTATCTAAACATTATGAGACTTTTAGTACAGATTTTTTAATAGTTACTTAAACATCCTGAAATTTTAACATGTTTATAACAGTTACTTAAACATTCTGTGATTTTTCACACAGGTTTTATAACAGAATTACCTAAAGATTCTTATATTTTTAATGCATGTTTTATAAGAGCTTTAACACTAAACATTACGAGATTTTTTATAATATAGAAGACGTTTTTAAGGATTGTATTGGTTGTTAACAATAGTTTTTTTTCTATTTTTACAATTTCTTTTTACCGTGAGCCATACTTAACTGTTGTTAATACATGCATAGTAATCGTTATCATGGTTATGGACTAAAATCACTTATATCTAATTATTAATTAGTTACTTTTCCGTTTTTTCGTTGTCATATTAGACACTTATTACTAGTCAACCTAAAAGTCGGCAAAACCTGGATTCCCTTCTTAAAATAGTCCAAGTAGTTAGTTGATCAAAGGCTTAACGAACTAAACGAGTGATTAGCCTTTTTAATGAGAAGGTCCTGTCACATATATAGTTCTTCTCAGGACTTCTCAGAACAGTATAGACCTAGGATATAAACTAATTAGTAATTAGGTTCTTGTAAGATAGTAACAAAATCAGTAACTAGTTAATAATTAAACTAATATGATCGTATAGCTTACTAAATATAACAAAATTGATATTCAATCGCCACAGCACTATTTTAAGTATCTAAACATTAAAAGGTTGAAATTTCCTATGAAAGCATCCTGTTTTCTTTTGGGGTAAAGAGACGTCGCTTTTCGTCATTTAATGCTTGTAACTCTAACCAGCGAGAAAAAAGAACATTTTATTCGTCTTAACAACATTTTACAGTAGAAGAAATCTGAAAGATGTATAATTATTCTCTCATTCCAGAAATAAAACCTTGGCAGTGGCACAGTGGTATGTCTGCGAACTTACAACGCTAGAATCCGGGTTTCGATACCCGTGGTGGGCAGAGCACAGATAACCCATTGTGTAGCTTTGTGCTTAATTCCAAACAAACAAACACGTTTTTAAGTTGTTTGACTACCTAGCAAATAACAGCAGCTGTAGAACCGTTGACACCCAATCTTTGTAATGCAGGCTGTGGTTTATATTAACCTCAGTTTTCAGTAAATGTACTCCTGTCTATAGTGTTTCACCTCTACTTGTAAAGCAAGCTTCTGGCAGATATTTCGTTTCTAGTAATATTACCATTTTCACGTAACTTTTTTTACGAGTTTCCTGATAAATATCAAAATGATTTACAAAACCGCGCACAAACATTTCGAATTATTTCCTTGTCTTATTTTCCTTTCGAGTCAATGAAACATCAAGTATTAAAAAATGAGTTTCCTTTAATAAATGTAAATCAAAAAGTGGTTGCTTACTTTCTATCTTTCATTTTTACAGCAGAATAGTCTTATCCTTCATCTGATTATCTTCTTCGAATTTATCCTGCCTTCCTAAGTGTTCGTTATTACTTTTATAGATAAACTCACACTTATTATTATTGGAGAATTCGCTGTTTTCTTATTAAAATTCGTTTTATAATAACAGATAATTTATATTTACAGAAAAATATATACGTTTAAAGTTTTCACCGAGACAATGGATCATTTTACTTAACTGGTATATTCATTATCATGATGAAATTTCCAATTGATTTCAATCTGCTGTCTGAAAACTTACACAAGATTAGTCAAGCCTGATTTGATGTTAACTAGCATTCAGTGATCAAGTCAATCGAAATAAAATGTTTTATTTACTTTTATGAGAGCTGGGAGTGGCTCAGTGGCTACCACATCTGAACTGTAAATCCGAAGATTTATGGTTTTCATACCTTCGCCACAACTGCACTCCGTGACGACCAAATCCCACTATTTGATCAGACAAACGTATCCAAACAGTTGGCTGTGGATGCTTTTAACTAACTGTCTTCCATCTAGTCTATGAGGTCAAACACAACGAGGGGTAATTATGAACAGATAGTCCTTGTTCTAAAATTCTAAACAAACAAATTAAATACACTTGCATCGAGGATTGTTATTACTGAGTTAATAAATAGGAATAAAAACATTTCCTTTTTATGATAAAACATATCTGAAAGTAAACGTATAATAAATAAGTTTGAGAATTTACACATTTACTGGTTGTGTCTTTACGAGAGTATCTAAGTAAGATCCAATACCATCTTCTGAATAAAAGTGTGAAAGTACAAAAGAACACAAATAAGAGATTGCATTCCTCATTTCGTTAAACACTTCATGGAGATGAAATTGGAGGTCTACCGGAGTCTAAAAACTGAAGAAAAAATGAAAGAGAGATAGAAGATAACAATTAAAATACAACGTTTCATCAGATTTACACTGTCTTTGACGGCTTTAATAAACATTTTTTAATTGTGTAAATATGAAACTTTGTATTTTAATTACTTACTAGCCGCAACCCGCAAAACATTTGTGATACTATTCACGCCCTTCGCTTGAATTTTCTTTATTCTATCATTTTCACCCACGCCATTTAAGCCATTCTTTTTTGCAAACATTATGTGTTAGATAAATAAATCTTGGTCTATTTGAAAAGATTTTAAGCAGTCAGACAAATAAACTCACGTAGACGTAAGTTTATCTAATAAAACTGCATATAGGTAATTTTATTTAATAAAACTACCAGGAAAGTAAACAATAAAGTAAAGTAATAGTATTTATACTAGTGTACAGAGTATGAAAGAGTTTTGAGTATTCAGTGTATGATACGGTTTTAGGAGTTCAAACAAATAAACTCACAAAAACGAAGAATAAAATACGTACTAAACAAAAAAACAGCTAAAAGGTGTTTGTAGCATTCTGTGAAACGAACAAAAGCTGAGTTATTGCAAAGTAAAGTTAATAAAAAGTTGTAGTGAAAGCAAACTTAGCTTAATATGCAGAAACGTCTGAATGCGTGTTCACAAAGTGATAAGCATATGGTTTGAACGAACTGCGCATGCGTATTTTACTTCTAAATAAGTCGAGAAAGCTCATAGCAATTATATTTACTGTGATTGTGTTGTTTGTGTGAAATGCTTTACAAATAAAAACTAAAGTTCAAATCGAAGCCAATCGTCACATGGTGACAACAGCAATGAGCCATCGTGTAGCATACTCGTTGCATTAAGAAGTTTGACTAAGCAGAAAACAGGAAAGGTGATTCTGAATAGAAAAGTCAGTATACAATCCAGACTCTTCAGACAAAGGCATTTCTAACGATATGAGATTTATAGCGTTTGATCAAAAAATTTGCGAGAAAAGTTCTGAACTGACAAACGCAAGCGTATTATTTACACAGTTTATATTTTAAACATTACACAAGTGCTGAATGCTCTTATTTAGAAAATAACGACGTTTATAAGAAAATGTTTTAGTATATCGTTATTATATATATATATATTTGTCTTAACGTTGTCTCCTTCCAATGTGATTGTCATGAGATGTGGCAATGAGTTAGATCACAATCACATCTACCGATTTCAGCATCAGAACGAATAATAATCATGCTGGAACATAAGCTACAAGTATTTAAGATAGCCAATGAAATGCATGTGTTGAAGGAATAACTGCAAGAGACTAATGTCAGATTTTCGATAAAAAGATTATTATTTGCTTACTGAACAAGCAAGTCACGAGAACAAAATATACTAAATCGATAGAAAATAATGATACAATTAATTGTCATTAATTTTAAAGAACGATTTTCAGTTGCTGTTGTTTTTTACTTTTTGGACCATAGAACGAAATTATTAATCTGTTTGTTGTCAAGCGCAAAACTACACAATTGGCTCTCTGACCCGTGCCCACCACGAACATCGCAACCTGCTTCCTTGGGGTGTGAGCTTTCAGACTTACCGCTAAGCCCAGGCC
>NW_013667502.1:133177-138751 GCF_000517525.1 Limulus polyphemus
AACATTAGTGAAGCAAATAGTTTCCTTATTCGTAAGCCCCCCCCCCCAGTAGCACAGCGGTAGGTCTGCGGACTTACAATGCTAGAATCCGGGGTTCGATACCCGTGGTGGGCAGAGCACAGATAGCCCAATGTGTAGCTTTGTGCTTAACTTCAAAGAAACAAACAAACAAACTTATTCGTACAATGATCAGAACATAGTCGTAAATTTCAAATGTGTGTTCCACTTTATATCTGTTTCACTAAAGCATGTATTACTAAACCATTCTTATAAGCAAATTTAATTTTCATTATATTCCTTTCTAGATTTTCAGAATTTTTCTTAATACAAAATTCGAAAATCTCACGTTTTTAGACTTACAGTTCTGTGCTTTATCACAAGATGCGAAATTTTCTTTAATAAAATCTTGATAATCTTCTTTTTCTTCGAATAAAATATTATCCTTTTAAACTTCATTTTCAACGCACAACACGGTATGTTATTTACATAGTACAACCGTAGCCATTAAGATTGTTTACAAACATAAATTTTCAGTACAACTGTAGCCATTAAGATTGTTTACAAACATAAGTTTTCCACAGACTTTTTTTACATTTATATAAACATCATTCTGCATTTCAATGAAGTTAACGTTTAAAATTGATGAAGTGTTGTTATTGTTATTTGTTTAGACATTACAAAGGCAGCTCCTAGAAGTCAACATTTGAAAATAAAACAAAACTCATATTAATTTCGAACAAACGACCTTCACATAGATCTGTACACCGTTCTTCATTCGGCTATAGCCAAAGCCAGATAGTGCTTCTGTTTCACAGAGTTCTTTACTCTGTTTTTAATACATCGTAAAAAACTGTGATTCTACCTATGACTGCCTTCATGAGAATAGAGAAAAGGTCATAAAAATCTAACTTAGATCAGTAGCGCCAACAACTGTTAAAAACTTGAAGCATAAATATTTGACTGCGCGAAATGGGCGCGCCGAGCTTGAAATACGTCAAACCAAAAGCAGTCGACATTCGTCTCGCGCGAGAGCGCGTGGGTGGAAAGCGACATTATCGCACACACGGTGGCAGGCTGTGGACGAATTACAGAATGCGGGGTGGTGTGTAAATATTTAATGCAGAGAATGTAGTCCAAGGAGCAGTTGGACCAAGGCAGAAAGCTTGGACAACAGTTGGACGATCCACCACCACTCGTGAGAGCAGACTACGTAAAAGCCATCACCCCCTGTGGCAACAAACCTTACTTTGACAAGAACTCGGACAGTGGGTAGATCTTTCCACCAAGTAAGTTTACTCATAGTTTATTATTTAATAAGTTTTACTTCCATGTAGTACTGTTAATTTTAGTTATTATATCACGCGAATTATGCATTTAGTCCCAACAATCCTTTACTCAGTGAGATCTTGGAAGTAGTTTAAATTGTTCATGGTTAATTGATGTTGGCTATTTGCCTTTTATTGCTGTTGGTGAGCAAAACAGTTTCAGGCAAAGATGAAACACATGGAAAATAAACTATATAAGTGAAACAGATAGATTTAGAAGCAGCAAAATAGCAAAATAAAATAATAAACGTCACAAATATATTTGTATTAATAATAATCCAATTTTGTAGTTTTTGGATATTCGACTGAATATGAACATGTTTATAACAAATAAATTAATTTAATAAAACGTCTGCCTCTCGATACGACATTAAAAGAGACAAGATTCGTGAATAATGCACGAAGTGCAATATAACAGCCCCCAATGGCACAGCGGTATGTCTGCGGACTTACAACACTAGAAACCTGGTTTCGATATCCGTGGTGGGCAGAGCACAGATAGCCAATTGTGTAGCTTTGCGCATAACTATAAACAAACAAGCAATATAACAGTATATAATATTGCAAAGTTTTTCGTGAAATTAGAATAAAAACTAAAAGGATTAGGAACAACGATTAATGTACAGAGCTGAAAAAAGTAAAGCACAGATTTAGATAAAAATAATTAAGGAAAACAATGATAAAAGAGTTAGGCAAGGTGAGAAAACATCTACAGTTAGATGTAATTAAAAATTCGATATCGAGAGCCCGAAGACAGAGGAGAGATATGTATGTGATTAAAAACATTAGGCTGAAAAAATAATATAATCAGATAAAGCGTAGCAAAGAGCTAGACATTTTTTTAAATGCAGGTTTAGAAATTCAGGCTAAATAGAAAAAGACAAAGTGAAAACATGGTAAGTTTAAAAAATAATAATCAAAGAGTTATGGAGAGTGGGAACAACAATTGGGGTGCTAGGGGTGGTGAGAACAACAACTGGGTGCTAGGGAAGATGAGAACAACAGAAATACAGCAAGAAAAGATTAGAAGATATCAATCGAGAGTTATATGGGACCGAAAAAATAGAGCAAGTCAAAAAGCAAAAGCTGAAGAAGTTAACTTGCTACAGTTCAGAGGGAATAACAGAGAAATAGAGTTAAAGAGAGGGTAGAAAAAAGAAAATGGTGCAGAAATAATAAAATGTATATAATGATTTATAGATAAATTAGAAATAAACTTTTATGACTAAAGCTTAAAAGCTAGAGAATTGATAGTTTTGAAAGTAACAATAATAAAAAAACAATGTATATTGATTGTATAAAAGTAAGAGAAAAACCTAATTACATGAAAGGATAACTTGCATAGAATATGACAAAACAAGACAGAATAGATTTTAAAGATAGTCAAAAGATATTTAATTAATAGAAAGCTGAGTAAAATTAGAAAAATAAGCAAACTGAATTAAACTAAACCAAAAATATTTTGTTAAAAAAATGAAAAGCAACAAACGGAGAAAAACTAAGAGATGTGAGATAGAAGGAAAATGTTTAGGTAGAAAGGCCGGGAAAACTTAAGTGAAACTGCTCGAAGTAAGATGGACGGAACCCTTTCGGGTTATACACCACGTGATAGAAAAGAAATGTGCTAAAATAACATAGGGTAAATATCATGATCTAAAATACTTTAGAGACAAAGTAGGAAAAATATGAGGAGTCAAATGATATCAATCAGTTTTCTACTCTTTATTATTTCATTATGTATGAGTTTTATTATTATTATTTAATACTTTTTTGTTTTTGTATTGTCTCAGTAATACCATATTTACAAATGTTAGTTTCTTTCTTAGCATTTTCGTCGATTTTATCACACGCTAGTTGCCCCAAATCGCCTACATTTAGCAGTGTGATTAATAATATATTTCTGTTACAATTAACAAATAATATTCTCTGTGAATAACTGATCTTATGTACAACATCCCACAGTTACAACTGATTTTCAATATGATTTTCTTGCATTTAGAATGTCGTTTTGTTTTTCTGCTCACTTTTTGTACTTTCATCTTCACAGTCGGTTTTTCTTAACTTAATATTCACGAAGCCTCATATTCTCTTGCATATATCGTTATAGTTAATGCAATAAATATTGAAAAGAATAGAGAAACAGTTTTTTCGGTCGTGCTTGTCCTAATGGTTATCCCACTCGGACTAAGATTGAGAGAGTTAATGGTTCGTGACCCATTGTAGCTAAACCGTGCACTACACTTTGGGAGTTATATAAGAGTGACAGTCAAATACAACTATACAATGAGACAAGAGTAGTCCAATAGTTGGAGGTGGGCGCTGTTTTCCTCTATTCTATAAGTTCAAAATTAGTAACGGCTAATGATCCTGTGTAGATGATCCTTTGTGTAGCTTTGTGCAAAAATTCTTAAAAAAACCCCCCAACAATAACAAAAAACAAGGACAATGAAAAACACTTCTAAGCTAAACAGCCAGATTACTCGTTTTTCCCCTTAATGTACACTATCCTCTCCATTAACTGGCCTGTAGCTCGCAATTAGTGCAACAGGTGAAAACACGTGTATTATAATCATGGTGGGCTCGCTCACATATTATTGTGTGAGGTCCGGGCTTCCGTGAATTGTGTGAAAGCCATATATTTTTATTAATTACCAGCTCTTACCTATTCAACTACCCGCATGCTAGTAAAGTTTCCCCTGAATCATCGGTCGTCTATACACGTAGATTGATAAGACTTCCGTTGTAATAATAGCATAACTCTTTCTCCGGGTTAAAAAACAGATGTTTCTTTATAGATACCAAATTCAATCAGGTATTATTTCGAACATATGCATATTGCCCCCCTCCCTCCCAGCATTACGTTCATAGTATTATAATACAGCTAATGAAACTTACAAAGATGCAGGCCGTTAGCTGATGCAGCTACTGTCATGTGATCGGTTAGATATGTTTAATTAACGTTTCGAAGGGAAATTTAACGTACAGCTCACTTTTATTCAACAAACTCACTAAACATGGATATTATTAGGAAATTGGTTTATTTTTACTATTAGTGCGTTTATGATTTCGAAAACTGCTTTTTTTTTTCAAGATACACTTGACAAATAATGTTGTTTACAAAGAAAAATGTAAAAAACTACAGGCTTCGCATTTCAAATAATTATAATCATTTGCCTCTTTAGTTTTCCGAAATCCAATATTCTTCTTTGTCTTTACGAGTAATTACGTATTTCTTTAGATCTTAGTTTCAACCGGACAAGAATTTTTACTGAAGTCGCTCGATTTACCGAGTACAAAGAGCATAATCTATACGTATATTTCTATATACATTGTGCCCTTTGAAGATGGAACAAACGTTTCGTTCTGATATTTCAATATATGTTGTAATGTTCTTCAAAAGATATACGGAGGGGTCAGAAAAACGTCACCGGAAAATATTCAGCTATACTCGTCAGCTAATTATATTTAACAAACACTGATAACTTTGCATGTTACTTCAAAAGAAAGTAGGATTGTTTGTATGTTTGTTGAATATTGCACAAAGCTACACTAGTGCTATCTGCGCAAGCCGTCCCTAATTTTGAAGTGATAGGCTAGAGAGAAAAAAGCTAGTCAATACCACCCTCTACCAACTCTTAAGCTACTCTTTACCAACGAATAACGCCTCCACTGCTGAAAGTGCATGCATGTTCGGGGACGAGTTTCGATTTCACAACCCACAGGTTGCGAGTCTAACACCCTAACCACCAGACTATGCCAGGCCTAAAAACAAAAATATTTAATAAGAGAATAAAAGTCTACCTGATCCGAGGGTTAGCCTGCCCGGATTATAAATTCGAGGATTGTTTTACCTGTTGTCCCAAAAACACGCTCCACACTTTGGAGCTGAGGACTGTGACAGATTTATTATTGTATTTATATTTTAATATCGATGTTTGTTTAAATTAAATTTATATTTATAAACGTACATAACTGTTAAATATGTATTGCGCAACTTCCGTCTATTATCTAAAGTTGTAAAAGATTCTCGAGTGTAAGAATCAACAATATATGTGTGTGTACGTGAAAGCTAGTGTTAGCGTCGATATTGTTACGTAAAACTGAAATTTCGAGAAACTCTCCACACGCCTATAAATATAACCAACGCGAAGCGCCAAAAAACAGTATCTATTATTGGGTAGTTGTAATTTATGTGCTATAAACTTCGTAAGTTATAATTGTGATTAACACTTATTAATCGGGAACTTCA
>NW_013667502.1:139636-148130 GCF_000517525.1 Limulus polyphemus
GTGATCAGTGAAGATCACAGAGCTAGCTAGCTCCCTGTTAAGTGAATTGTACCTACATTAACTCGCTCATCGTGAATACCTCAAGGAAGTTCCAGACTACAAAGAAGGCTTTATATTGCTTGCAAGTTTGTAAAACTTTTGTATATAAATCATTGTTTGTAAATAACTATTTGTAATAACTGTTATTGTAAATTGTATTATTGTTTGTTTATTAAAATTTATTTGTATTTAAAAAAAAAGAAAACCGTGTGTATCAATCTTGTTGGCAAATATCATAAGTTGGAGATATATCGGCATTTATTTAACTACTAAATTTAAATTATCATTTAGCTCGGTTTCAGACCATTCGAAATTGTAATACGTAACAGGGTTTCTATAAGAGTGACAGTCAAATACCACTATTCCATCAGGTAGGAGTAGACAAAATATTAATGGTAGGTGCTGTTACCTTATTTCCTCTAGTCTATCTGATTTCTTCACCTACCATACCTCCTGTTATTGTAAAGCATTTTCTCGTAAAATGTTAAACGAATTACAAGTACAGAACATACAAAAATACGAGAGATAGGAATAATTTTATCTCCAATCGAAGTACAGTCGTGCGGATAGTAAGACAAACAGAAGAAAACAAGTGGTGATTCAAAAAACTTCGTAATTGTTTTCCATAGACTGGTATTAGTAACTAACGATCATTGTGTCAGCAAAGATATACTGTTAATTTGCTAATTTTTCAATACTGTCAATGCTTTTAGTCTAGTCAATATAATATATATATATATATATATATAAGCTCCAAAGCATTTCAAACAGCTTCTATCTTACAGTTTTAGTAACTAAAGAGTAGTATTGCTGGTATAAACTTTTTTAATGGAATTGAAATGAAAATATAGAGACAAATAATAAAATACATAGACGAAGAACTTGTACTCTTTTTGTTTTGTATAAATAAATATACATACATATCATGCAAGTACCGTAAAAGATAGAAATTAATATATGTTTATTTTCTTTTTTGTTCTTGTTGTACTTTCCAGACAATGCGTAATAATTTTATACTAGCAACTGTATTTTTGTGATAAGTTATTTAATGTGCCTTAAATTTTGTAGATACTCAAACAAAGAACGTGAAGTACAATGGGAGATTTAGTTTGTTGAACAATTAGGATCTTCCAGTTACCAGGTGTTTTATACAATATCTATATCTTCACGATACACAATCGCTATTACAACGTCACTAAAGTTTCACACGTCACGTGTCAGAGGCCCGTTTTCATAATGTCTTGTAGGAAATCGACACTAGCTTATTCCCAAATGCAGGGTATATGTGTGTATATATGTACGTATAACAAGTAATATTTACAATAAATAAATCATTAAGGGTGTAAGAGGGATTTTTCTGTTCTTTTTTATTTTTGCTGTTGTTGTTGTTGTTCGTTTTATTCTAGGAAATAATTCGAACATTTTTGACAATTTTTTTTATTTTTGCTACTGTTTTAACAAAATTTATCTCATCCATTTTAGGCAGAATAATTTAATAATCTATCAAATGATATATGGTTATGTACTACATTTCTAGTCAGATCTAAAAGTAACATAAGTACAGCACTTTAAGAGGTCATTCTAGTTTGAAAATTGAAGACAGAGTTTTGAACATATCTTAAATCCTTTTTTTTTATTGTGGAAAACTCTCTAAATATACACCATCTATAAGCCCCCTCAGTGGCACAGTGCTAGAATCCGGGTTTCGATACCCGTGGTGTGCAGAGCACATATAGCCCATTTTATAGCTTTGTGCTTAATTGCAAACAACCAAACACCCTGTATAAATTGTTAAGCATCTTACTCACCATCAACGAAGGAAAGTTGCATTCTTTGAAGGTGTTTGGATTTATTCAATTAAGCTTTATTTTTGTTTTCTGAGTGATATGCATGTGTTACGTCAGTAAAGCTCAAACAGTAGATTTTCAAGTTTGAAAGAGTTCGTTTTCTTAGTATGTAAAGATTTAAACGTGTGAACTTTAATGTAATATAAAGTGATGCGTGTAAGAAGTTCTGATATTAGTATTTGGTTCTTATGATTTATTATACGTAATTCATGCAAACGTAAGAGCTTAAGCTCTGGCATTGTGTAGTTTGAAGTTATATATATTGGCCCACTTCTGAAATTATAATTACTCCAAAGATAGACAAGAATTGAAAATAACTAGCATAAGATCAACAGGATTGTAAATTTTCAACATTTTTCCAAACTGTAAGAATATATGTCCTCTGTACAGAATCAGGTTTGGTGTGTGATTTGGATAAACATATAACACGAACTTGAGGTAGGCCTAACATTTAAAATGTCATACTAAAATCCTGTGTAAGTTAAAGTAAGTACACACATATATTACCATGTTTTTCATTAAAGTCTTACATTATAATTCTAAGTTAATGTTCATATGCATAAAATTAAAAAGAAACATTATGCAGCCTAGTTTCTGATGTTTTTAATCAACAACAGAGTTGACTTATTAAGTGAACTGAAAAATAATCATTAAATGTCTTTATCTCTGACAAAATTTAATTCTATCG
Organism: Limulus polyphemus; assembly: GCF_000517525.1. Lineage (NCBI taxonomy): Eukaryota > Metazoa > Arthropoda > Merostomata > Xiphosura > Limulidae > Limulus > Limulus polyphemus. The sequence goes on from NW_013667502.1 coordinate 142,211, forward strand.
TCTCAAATACGAATATGTATTAGCATTTTAGTGTTTTGTATAGGTCACTGTTTGTTTGTAGTTAAGCACAAAGCTACACAATGGGTTATCTGTGCTCTGCCCACCACGGGTATCGAAACCTGGTTTTTAGTGTTGTAAATCCGCAGACATACCGCTGTGCTACTAGGCTATAAAAGTCACGTACAAGTATTGGTGTGTTGGTGTTATTATAAAGGTCATTTGAAACTTATAGTTATTCCAAATGCATGTTAGTATCATGAAAGTGAGTATATTTTTTTTTCTATCATCCCTAAGTCAACCACACAACTTAAATACTAACATAAATCGTAAAATCTACATATATATATTGTTAGTTAACTGTACAAACTTGTCACTGCCATACCAGTTCGAAATAACATTTACCAACAAGTCAGCAACATTCCAGAAAGAAAAACAAATACTTCGACTGAATTTCGAAGCAACATTTCGTAATCAAACATCTGCTTGACGTCATTGGGTCAGGTATTATATATATATATATGATCTTCTGAAATTAGCCGACACGAATTGTTTGAATGAAAGTGGGTTTTCAAAAGAAGTGTCATAGTAGTGTGACTAAAATTTAAGCAACAAGGTTTCCAACTTAATGCTGTCAACAGTTTTCAAAGTTTGTCGTTGCTGCGATTCTTCATATCTATTACAATTATTTTTAACTGGTTTTACATGATCTTACGCTAACCTTATGTCCATGCTACTTAACGCATGAGAATTTTAACTACATACACTTTTGTTTTTAACTTTAAGGAAATCTTTATAAGAAGATGACGAAACCATGAAGTACCTAAATTACGTTTGATACGTAAATAACACCTGCGTAGCGTCTTCTCGTAGATCTAATAAAGAATGAGCAGTGTCTATTCATAGCCCAAAAATTTGATTTGTTTCTTCGATGAATTTCGCTCAAAACTACTCAAGGGCTATCTGCGCTAGAAGTCCATAATTTAGAAGTGAAAGAATAGAGGAGAGGCAACTAGTCAATACCACCCACCGCCAACTCTTGGGCTACTTTTTTACCAAATAAAAGTGTGATTAACCGTCACATTATAACGCCCCCGTGGCTGAAAGGGTGAGCATGTTCGGTGAGGGAATTCGTACTCTCGATCCGCATATTACGAATCGAGCGCCCTTACATCTATGCCATGTCAGGCCCTAGTCCAAATTCCATAATAGAAAAACAGTCGCTGAAAATACATATAGAATTTTCTTTTTTCACATAAATACTTGTTGTATACCGGATGATTTAGAAATCCATTCAGAAATGGAAAGATTTAGAAAATAATTGTTTGTGGTATGGAATGGGGTGTTGTGAGCCATATCCTGTTACAATGTCATTAAAATCATTCAGGGTCATGTTCTTCTAAACATTTATTAATCTTCATCGTACACCAAAAAACGTCAATAGCAAACGTGTAGACGATAATAAATGAAACATTTTAAACCAAAAAATACCGAGATCCCTCCACAACGATATATGCAAATGATTTAAACTTCCTCACAGTATCACAAAGTGGTGGTAGTCAAACGTGACAAATTGTGATATGGCGATTTCATTATCAATATTTGTTACTTTTCTTGGTCTGCTTGCACAGCGTCTATACGTAATTGAGACAGTAGTACGCTGCCGCTGACGCAAATTTCCTAGCGTGTGATGCGAAGACTAAAGGTGAGAACCGTTCAGCATGCTACCTGACAGTAGCCCAGGCATTCTAGTGACATTTACCATACAGTAGGATCTTATGAAAGTGTTTTTCAGCTAAATACCAAGCCATTATTTGTGTACTACCTTGTGGGGGCTAATATTGTAACACTCTTTAACTTTTTGGACCGTCCATAGGTGCAATGATATACTTATGCAAATTTCTGTTTTATTTAACAACCTATACTGTGGTGGAATTTCGACCTTCAACGGTAGAACTCAATATGAATGAAAGGAGTGCATTTATGCCTATAACTGTTGCTCTTGAGGGCAAGTTTTAGTCATTTTCGGCTTCAAATGTTCTTTTATTATTGTCTGTGCTTTTGCTATTGACATTTTGAGTATAATGCATATTTACAAAAGCTTCGAAGGGCATGGCCTTGAATGACATCAGTGATATTGTCACAGTGTAAACTGACGACACCTGATTCCTTACGACTAACAATTATCTCTCAATACCTCTAGAATTCTGGATCACCCCATATATTATCATGTGTAAGAACTAAATATGGGGTGCAGAATTAACATTTATCATGTGTAAAAAAAATGTCCTTCAGTTTCAGTCGACAGTTGTTGTTCTTGGTGTAGACCAATACAATTGGTTATCTGCGTTTTGTCCACCGCGGGGAATCGAACCCCGGATTTTTGAGTTATAAAATGAGTAGACTTACCGTTCACCCACCGGGGGGGGGGCGCATACTACAGTGGTTTTGTTAGTAACTTATTGCAATTGCAGAACTGTAGAATTACATTTTTGTTAGATTAATTCACTAGTAATTGACTTATCAGGTTCAAATATTTGTTGTAATAAATGTTTAGAGACCGATTTCTAACTGAATTACTCGAATTCAGTTAAAAGAACGATTTTGTCAAGAAAGTGTCAAACTAACAGTTTAACTCGTTATAACAAACATTAAAACAAAAGTTACCACACAAAACCAAAAAATTTAATTTACAAATTATTCAATCGTTCTTATACGTCACCTGCTTTCAGCCTATTGAATTAAACATACAATATCTGAAAAAAAAGATTGATGGGAAATGCTACATAAATGGTATATACTTGTAACTTTGGTTTTATAGTTGTATCGCATTAATACAAATTTTAAAATAAAAATTACGTTATTTTCAAACACAACATGTTCAACATATTATTTCGCTTTTATACAATTAATATGTAAACTCGTATATTTTACTACTTTCCTCGATGTCAAGGCATATATATAATCAATCAATAAATAAAAAACGACCAGTTCTGCCATCTGGTGGTACAGATGATTAAGAAAAGCTTACATGATTTCTACTACAAATCAGTTAGATAGCGTATTATGTCCTATTACTCTCACATCATTAAAGGTTATGATGAAAAGAGTTGTTACAGTTGTAGTTTAATTCATCTATTAATTTATTTAGTATATGAAATTTGTTAATTTATTATGTCAGAATCATATATCACCAAATTAGATTACTCAAGCTCAAAGTAAATGCTCTTATGCAAAGTTTAATATTTATCTATTCACCATTCTCTATGCAGCTTAGAAAGTAAAGAATATTTAAATGTAGCTGTTAATTTCGTAAAATATTAAACGTGACAGTTAAGTAGTTAAAACAAATTCAGTTATTTGTCTGTGTCGTATTTTCACAAAATCCCGATCTTAATAGTGATATATTACCTCTATTAGTTGTCATATAATTTATAAATATTCATTTATAAGTTTTAGTCATACTTTTTATAGAATTCTGACCGTGACGTTTGTGTCTCACTTTATTTCACATAGTGTGTAAAAAATAAGCTTTTAGACTTTGTCGTACTTTCATAACATTGAAATCGTGACGATTGTGTATCACCTTATTTCACATAATGTACAAAAAATCAGCTATTAGACTTTGTCGTACTTTCATAACATTGAAATCGTGACGATTGTGTATCACCTTATTTCACATAATGTACAAAAAAAATTGAAACTGTAGGAATGGGTGGACCAAAAAGTGAGGAAGCAAGGTAGGAATGAGCATGTACAACCTCACAATGGGGCGTGTCCAGCATCTGGTTCATGCCTACTTCGTTTTTCTGTGTTCTTATGGATACGTAGAAAAGTGTGTCTATGATTCTTCTACTTTTGTATAGACAGTAACAAATCCATGACGTCGATACACGGAAACATCTTAGGATTTTTTTATCTTTGCATTTTAATCCATCTATATAGATAATTAACGAAATCCTGTTGCTGTCTCATGTAATTGCAAAAAGAGGGACAACTTGTAAAGAAAAACACATGATTTATGGGTCCATACGAATATCTTATTTTTCTGGTGTCCTATAAACAGACTTTACAGTACATGTATTATCTCCAATAATTCGATTCATAGGAACCTCTAGTCATTGTATGATAAGCATAACTAAGTTCGATAAGTTTAGTCCACCTAGCTTAGTGTATACAGGATAGAAAGAATAAACGAAGTTGGTATGGGCCGGATGTTGGACATGCTCCCCTGTGATGTTTTTTTACACCATGCCTATTTCTACCTTGTTTCCTCACTTTTTGGTGCACCCATTCCTTTCAATTTTTTTAAATATTTTCCACATGTAAAAAGTCAGCTATCTGTCTTTTTTCGTACTTTTTTACACAAAGATTAATGGTGATCTTTATCTCACTTTCACGTTGTTGTTTACATTAACATTAATGATCATCTTTATCTTACTTTTACGTAATTGTTTGCGTTAACATTAATGATCATCTTTATCTTACTTTCACGTAGTTGTTTACGTTAACATTAATGATCATCTTTATCTTACTTTCACGTAGTTATTTACGTTAACATTAATGATCATTTTTATCTTACTTTCACGTAGTTGTTTACGTTAACATTAATGACCATTTTTTATCTTACTTTCACGTTGTTGTTTACGTTAACATTAATGATCATTTTTATCTTACTTTCACGTAGTTGTTTACGTTAACATTAATGATCATTTTTATCTAACTTTCATGTAATTAGGTATTATTTAAAAGACAAAACAAATTTTAGCTAATACTAAAGATAATATACGGTTAAATGGAAAAAGTTGGAATTTATCAAATTGAACGTGAATGTGAAAGTGTTTATATTGGACAAATAAAACATAATTTAAAATAACGTTTAGCAGACTATAAGGGATGTGTAAAAAATGAAAGGGCTGAAAATTCGGCCATTGCAGAACATGTACAAAAATATGAGGTATTATGGGGAAAAAACAGTAATATTGGCTCAACCAAAGGGTATTAGGAATAATAAAGTTAAAAAAATTCACGAATTATTAAATAGAGAGGAAGGTCCGGCGAATATCTGTGTAAGAATGTGACAGGACCTCCTCTGAGATTTATGCAGAAATGTAAACTTACACATAGGTCACATGACCCAGCTAAGAAGAGATAAATATGACACTTAAGTCTTGCAAGATGATGACGTTGTAAACGTCGAAACATGTAAAGTCCACATTTTAGAAATGTTTTTAATTGTGGTTCGATTTCAGCGTTGTGTGTTATTTAGTTCTTATTTTTTATAGGATAAACATTATTGGCTTCCTTTACCTCAATTTTATGTAGTTTTTAAAAAGTATATTGTTTGCGGCCATTACTTTTACGTAGTTTTAAAAGCAAACATCAAGTGATACCTTTTTCTGTGTGTAATTATTGACGTAAGCGCTATTGGTCACCTGTATTTTGGTAGAGTTATTAAAATAAGCGATATTGGCCATCTTTATTAGTTTTTGTATGTAGTTGTTTAAGTACACATTATGATTACTTTTACTTACTTTTTTGTGCAGTTACTTAAGCAAACATTATCGGTTATTTTTATATTGGTATGCTTCATATCGATCATTTCCAACTTTATACATATCTTAAATGTAAGTTTACTGAATTACAACGCTGAAATCCGGGGTTTCATTTCCCGCGATGGACACAGCTGATAGCCTAATGTGGGTTTGCTCTAATAAAAACAAACTAATGTTGTTATTGTAAACCCTTTATCATAATTTTAATGCAGCTCTTGAAATAAAGATTTTGTTTGTTTGTTTTTTGGAATTTCGCGCAAAGCTACACGAGGGCTATCTGCGCTAGCCGTCCCTAATTTAGCAGTGTAAGACTAGAGGGAAGGCAGCTAGTCATCACCACCCACCGCCAACTCTTGGGCTACTCTTTT
>NW_013667502.1:148367-151198 GCF_000517525.1 Limulus polyphemus
CCTGTATACTAATAAAGACTAGTGTAATTGTCCGTTACAATAGAACCCCCCCACGGCATGAAGGGCGAGCATGTTTGGTGGGATGCGGATTCGAACCCGCGACCCTCAGATTGTGAGTCGAGCGCCTTATCCATAAAGATTTTAAGCCTGCCTTGTTACTTCGTAGTTACTTTCAAAGGTAAAATTATCTGTCACTTTTCGTAATTTTCCGTAGTTATAGAAATAAATTGTGTTAGGTCATATATTTCAATCCCATACAGCGAGAAACGAAAATGACGACTTATTACCCATCTCACTGTTCATACAGTTGTAAATTGGTTGTTGATCATTTACGTTTTCCGCACCTATAAAAGTAAAGCTCTTAATCACGTGCGTTTTCTCAAATCATTCTCCCCATGTATTTACAAAAGTAAAAGTTATTGATCAAATCTATTTCACTTTCATGCAAAACCTAAAAGTAGAATTTTTTAAGTTTATACAGTTTCTAAATTTAAAGATTATCGACCAGCGAACTTAGTTTTGTATAGCAGTAAAAGTAAAGGTAATTTATGTTCTCGAGTTTCTAAACATAAATCTAATAAATGTCTGTCTGTCGTAGGATTATGGCCGAAAACACGTTCAACAGTTGGATGTACACAAACGATACGTTAATGCAATTTGGCCTCATTGAAGTATATATACTATAACTAAGCTTATACTGAACATTATTCGATATTCTTAATTCACAGCAATTTCAACTGTTGTCAATACTTTTTCAAACTTAATTTTAGTGGTTCATTCGATCTTAAAATTATATAGCTTGTTAACTACTAACGATACATTTACATTGATTTTCTCCTACTTTATTTTATTTCACGGAGAATACTTAGCATTTTACGCTGTACTCGTTTTCACTGCATTATTTACGAATAAAGTTTATTTGTCACTTCAGCTTTACTTCTCATGAAAACAAAACTATCACTGTTTTAAAATGAACGTCGTGAAGTTCTGAAATTTCTTCCATATGTTTTATAGAAGTGAATGTATCTGGCAACTTTTATCTTAATTTAAAATGTGGGTGGAAAAGTGGAAAAACTGCCAAGCCTCGAACCAAGGACTAAAAATATAACTACTACCGTCAATTACTTGTTACTCGTGATGCAACATTATTTACATTTCTGAAAAACAAGCTTTGTAAATGAACATCCTAAACGTTTTTGCGAAGATGTTTAGCAGACAAAAAACAAAAAAAAATCCCAAAGTATGAAATAGTCCATTGTATGAAAATATTTGAATGTAAAAGTAAGTATGATAAAAATCCTCTGTAAAACAATGATAAGTAATGTAGGTTTTATATAAGTCCACTCTATATAGAAACGAATTTGTGTTACTCGTCTTTAAAGTAAAAAAACAACACAATCCTTTAATACATTTCATTTGTTGATAACGTCCACCGAGATAAAGTTATCCTTCTCCCTGTGGCATCTGCTACCTTAGAGGTATCTAACATTTTGTACTAATCCCAGTTCGACAATCTCTGGGGGCTTCATTTCTTCTCGTGTATTAGTTTTCTGTTAGTAACTATGGGAGCTTTTATACTACTCAACCAATACAAGTTCCATTTATTACCCGAGATTTGCGAAAGACATGAACATAAGCTTCATTCTTAGGATGGTCAGAAGTAAAGCTATGCTGTTACTTTTAGTGCCAAAGTAAGCTTACAAAACTGCTTGATAGAAAAAAAAGAGGAGTCAAGGTAGCATGATTATTGCCTGTTGTGTAAGTTAAGGACTGTTCACTAGCTTGAAGTCTGTAATGTGCACAAAAATATACCTTATTATTCTGCCAAGTTTACCCTGCATCAGCTTCCAAAATATGAAAAACATTACATGGAAATTATAGTGGGTAGCTTATCTGTAACCACTATATTTTACATATAATTTCATTCATACACTTGTAATAGAATGTTCCAACACGTTAAAATCATATTCCTAAGTATGAGAAATTGTATGCATATATATTTAAAGAAAATAATATTTTTATTTCACGATCATTTGATGTTGAATATTAACCTTAACACTCATTGTTCCTCGCAATAGTTTAGGTTGGATGTTAAAAGAAATGCCTTTTTAAGCCATAGTGACCTGGCGCTGGATACTTGAATGAATTATTTTATATCACCGAAACCTGATGTTTAATATTTCAAGTAAATCTCTGATGTTGATGTTTAAATTAACGCTCTTTTAACTCTCGGTCATCTGGTGTTGGACATTGGAAGTTACATTCTTTTAACTCATGATGTCCTGTGATGGTTATTTGAGACACGTTTTTTATCTCACGATGTTCCTATGATGGTTATTAGATACACCTTTTTTTTCCCTCACGATGTCTCTATGATGGTTATTTGATACACTTTTTTTAACTCATGGTGTCCTATAATGGTTATTTGATACACGTTTTTTATCTCACGATGTTCTATGATGGATATTTTATGTTCGTTCTTTTATCTCACGATGTTCTATGATGGATATTTTATGTTCGTTCTTTTATCTCACGATGTCCTATGATGATCATTTTATGTACGTTCTTTTATCTTACGATGTTCTATGATGGTTATTTTATGTACGTTCTTTTATCTCACGATGTCCTTAATATTCTTCAATTGGATATCTGAAGCTATTTTAACCTCAGATAACCTGATGTTGGATATTTAAAGTTCATTCGTTTCACGATGTTCCTTCTTTGGATATTTAAAGTTATGTTCTTTTATTCATGATCCTTATAATGGCTGGAGACGGCTTGAATGGGTAATGAAGAAAAACTTTAATATAAGTTTAACATAACAGCAAATG
>NW_013667502.1:151440-158261 GCF_000517525.1 Limulus polyphemus
CATTTGCTGTTATGTTAAACTTATATTAAAGTTTTTCTTCATTACCCATTCAAGCCGTCTCCAGCCATTATTAGTCTCAAAGTGGGTTCCTCGTCATCGAATCATGATCCTTGTGATCCTCAGAACTATTTGAATGTTTGTAAATATACACTAGTAAGAAACAACATTATCAAGCAATTGCGTACAGAACGTCCGGAAATTATGTAAGCAAAATTGGTTAAAGAGACGAGATTTTAGTCTCTGCTGCGGTGGCTACAAGATTTCTATTAAACCAATGAGGGAATAGAATATCAAGGTTAGAAGACAGCGATCCGACAGAAGTTTCAATACATCCACAAATATTGTTAGCGATTTGTAACATAATATCCTGATATCTTGCTCAAAAAACAAATTTATGAAACATGTATAGTGAGTTTTTGTTCTTCACCATGACTTTCTTAGCTTGTTATCACCTCTTCAAATACCCAAGAAATATTTTTGTTCTATATACTGTAAATAGAAAAGTAACGAAGCATACAGAATTTAATTACAAAAGTTGAGAAAGCACTTTGTTTTAAAATATATTCTAAGTAACAAAATAGACTGTCATACTTTATTGTTAAGCCTAAAATGTCTACATTAATTTTTTTTTTTTTTTTGCCAGAAAACATTCAAAAGAAATTCCTTGTTATCTGAATATTTTGTCTTTCTGGATTTGCATTTAGTATTAAGTGAATAAGCAATATAATAAAATTATATACTGTTTAAAGATTTGTGAAATATAAATCCATATTTTATTGGTGACTCTTTTTGCTATTTTACAACAAGTCGACGTACCCGTTCAACGCACGGGGACGACATATGAACTCCTGGGGTGAAATAGGGGTCAAATCCAAACAACGAAACACCTATGTAACTCCCCTTAAAGCCCTAAGAGTACATGCCAGATTTGGTAAAAATCGGTCCTGCGGTTCGCCAGTTATAAGCAGACACGCACACACACAAACTTTGTCAAATAATAGTTTATAAGAAAGATAATTTCTTATATTTGGTATTTAAAAATGAATTTCTAGTTAGGCAATTTTTTATGTATCTTGACCTTACATAATTCACTTAGTATTTAAATGTTTTGTATTTATGTTTTTATGATTTCTTTATCTCTTCAGATCGAGGGTGCACTGAGTCCACCAACAAAGTCTCAAGAATGATGACCTTTCCCTGGTGTATGAGCATTGTGACTTTTATGCTAGTTCAGACGCATGCCGATAATTCCTTCTCTCCAAAACCGGATGTAACAGTTCTACACCAAAATCCTCGAGGACTCAATGACGGCCGAACTCCTTATAATGTCATCACTGTAGCCCGCAGGCAGATGGAGCAAATCCCTGAGCACCTACCGAAGGTATCAGATTCTGAGCCTTCATGTGCCGAATTACGTGCCATGTGGCACAATATGCGTCGAATAGCACGACACAGCGAGATGACTAATGAAATCCCAACGATTCCTTTCTCGTTTCCTAGAGATATCCTCGATTACGCTATAAGCCAGTCAAGTTTTTTCCGGAATCATGAGTTCCCCGTTCCTTTTTCCTTCCCCATGGCAAGCAATTTTGGAAATGCTCTTCTTAAAGGTCCTATTAAGGGTTCGACGTTAAACAATCCTGCAAGAAAAGAAACGTTTACTAATAAACTGTTCAGTGATGGAGTTTCAAGTCACCACCACAACAACAACCAGTACTACGTTAACAACGGCCCTGAGAGAGACTACTCTCACAGTCGGGTTCAATCCGTGAACCCTCCCGGTAGATTTTCTGATATACCGTTTCTTCACGGATCTCTGGGAGTTTTTGGTACCATGGTTCGGAGTCCAGAAGAGAAGGCGCTTTTAGAAAAGCAACAACATCTAGGACAGTTGTCTGAACAGTTTGTCGAGAACGGAGGTTTTCAACCGTCTCAAATTAGCAAGGAGGACTTGGACAAGGGTATTGGCACCTTTGGTGCTTTTGCATCTGATTTGGAGCAATCAAATCCAAGGAAAAACAATTTTCAATTTGGAACTTTTGTGCATGACATGTCTTCAACTGGACAACAATCTGCAGAGGAAGAGGAGAAAATGATTGATAGTGCAGGAGCGTTTGGTGGTATTGTCAACCCAATGGTAAGTATCAAATATAACTATAAACATTTCTAGACTAAGAATCGGTAATGGTTATTATTATTATCTAATATTATTACATTAAACCATCGTTTTAATTTTCGTGTTCTAATTCTTTTTTGTTTTGTTTTTAACATTCGTTCTCAATTAAACTTCGAGAAAGATTACTTGTTAGGTTGAAATTATTCCTTTTAAACTTTAGTATAGATTTGGATAATATATTTTTGAAGTTAAGTGGAAACCGTTTCATGTGTAAAATACAAATATCGTATTAACTATTTATGCTTTGAATACTTAATATGTAACTAGATGAAAGCATATAAATTAATTTCATATCAGGATCATGAAACATTTAATTACCAATATCAATTAAGTTTATTAAAGTGTTATATTTAGTGTTAAACTCAAAGTCGGTTAATATTAAAAACCTAAACACGTCTTCACAAATAGTAAATATAGAAAATATAGAAGTCGGAGATTAAAATCTGACTACTTATATCATCATATTAAAGTGAGAAAATATTTGGCATTTAATAAAAACAATGTTTTTAAAAACCCAAGAAAATTATGAGACTAATTTATTGTTTCTAAACTTTCCCCTTTCACTGAAAGAAATTAGCATATATCAAAATCTAAATGTTTTTCTATGGAGTATTTAAAAAAGAAAACAGAAATTAAAAGAAACCAAATGTTGAAAAAATCAAGTAATTACCTTGACAGTCGTAAACAATATGTACTTTTCAGATTGGGGGATCACCAGTGAGAGTCATATGTGATCTTATGATACGTTTCAGGAATTCACTGCCACACTCCTAAACAAACTTATATTTTCACCCCTGTTGCTTTTTTTCTATATAGTTTGACAATATTTCTGTGGCGCGTAATGTATCTCACATAATTTTGGTTTTGTCACGTTCTTAATTTATTATAAAATTCTTATTTGCGTAAAAAATATCAAATATATAGTTGGAATGTTTTTTGTTGTCTTATGATATACAATTATCATGAATAACAACTGATCATAAATAAACTGAATAATTCAAATAAAAAAGATGTACTGAGCATAATGCACAGAGATGTATATTTGTATCACATCCAGAAAGACTATGCAACTGATTAGAAATTTAACCCGAGATTAAATGTATGGGGTGTATTTAGATTAAAATAATTCATTGATATCAAACAGAGTCAGCTTAAATCAACTTCTAGTTAGGTAATTTTGAAAAGCATCTGGTTTAGTTAGGTTACATCACCTCGCTGTTATAACGCAACATTGCTGGGATACCTATTTTCAGTTTGTTTGTTTAAGCGCCAATCTACACAACTGGCAATTAGCGCTGTGTCACCACAGGAACCAAACACAAAATTTTAGCGTTATAAGTCTTAAAGTTTACTGTTGAGCCACTGAGAGTCAGTTTCACTTTGACTCTCAAATAAAATGAAAAAAAATCATTAAATTTGGATGATCTCATGAATCATTATAATTTAATAAAATCTCTGTTTGGTTTGTATATTTTATGTACGTAAAATATTTGTTTGTTTAAAGAATGAACGTTATAACTAACATAATTGTATCTATTTATTTTCTAAAAACTGATTTATATCCATATTTCGATAAATAATTGATGTCATTTTGTTTTCGAGTCAAAGATTGTTAACGTAGTTCAGTAAAAAGGTAATTGCTAATTGTTCAGACATTTTATGACCCTCTAAAATGTCCAATGATTTGTACGAAGAGTTACATTCATTACTCCATTCTGAAAGTATCTAAGTTTCTTTAATTATATTAAAACGTCGACGAATGCTCAATCGTTTCCACCAGTCACTGGGCAGAGATAACTTCAAAAGAAATTCTATTCCTTGTTTTTCAGACACAAATTACGTTATTTATGCAAGTCCGAGTTCTTTTTATATTTTCAAATACTTATTTTAGAGCAAAGCCACATTCGGTTATCTGCTGTGTCTACCGAGGGGATTCGAACCCCGGATTTTAGTGTTGCGAGTCCGTAGAATTACCTCTATAATAATGCTAACTTATTAGCAGGTTAAAAAGCAGTAAAATGTTGAACGAAAAATGTCTCAAAAAAGATAATCAGTGATTCTGCTAACTGACAATCTAAGTCTAAGAAATTGTCTCTTGAACGTTGCTAGTATGTATATTTGTGTCTGTTCTTTTCAATACTTGACTTCTATTTGTTTAAACCAAACCAAACTGCAAACTGTTTATTATTTTACCAGGGTTACGAAACGGTACTTTACTTCCTTATTTCCTTTAAGTTACACTCTAAATCATTTGATTTACAGCAGGTTGTAACTTGTTTTATTTTGGAATAAGGAAAGAGAGTGTTTTATTACTCTACAGACTGAGATACCCGTCTTTTGTCCGGGTTATGAACTTTAAAAAATGTGTGGAGGATGCTGTGATAAATAACACCAAAATCTTAACTTTCATACAATTATCTATAACATAAAATATTATTACAGTATTCATTATTACCTCACCAAAGGTTTTGTATAAGCTTTAAGAACTCAATATTTGTATACATAAAACATGGTATACAGTGTGAAATGGTCATTGTAGAAAGAGGTAGCGGTAGTAGTGCTTTCTGTTACCCGCTTTGGACACCCAGCTCTTTTTTGTTCTTCAATAGTGTTCCACATGATTAATTAATTGACTGTCATTGGCTGCAGAAGTGTCTTTCAGGTCAAAGTTGAAACGTCGCGGATCAAAGTAGGAAATAGGTACAACTCAAGAAACTGCTCTTCATATCAGCCTTATGGTGGCTGTTGAAGTAGAAACTTCAGCAGAGTTTATGTATTATTGTAATAGTGGAGGCCATTTTTTTTTCACTGCATTCCTAGCTCTTCCCCACATTGTGTGTATCTTGTATTGTAAAAAATTTAATAAAGTTTTTTGGTGTAGAAACGTAGCACCATCTGTGAATGTTGTTGACGTTAATTTAAATCAAAGATAATAAATTCTCAATAACGGCAATAATGGGGGTGGAAGGAATTATGAACCTTTATTAACATGCCACTTGTTCCAAACTATCATTTAACAAAGTTTGGTTCAGATTGGCCCAGCGACCTAGGAGTAGTTAGATAACGGACAAACAGACAGACACGCAGATTTTTGTGCTTATATATATAGATAACGTGATTTTCAATTTCTACTGACTTTTCAAAAGTTTGACGAATGACATTTCTAGATAGATTTCCGGCTCTTTTTGTCGATATAACATTATAAGCTTTTGAGAGGTGCATTTCTCCCCTTCTACCCCAATATGTATAAACATACTTCTGTGTATCCTCTATTATGTCATTTCACACAAACATTTTGCAATTTTCAAGTTTCATATGTCATGGAGTTGAAAACAGCCGTTAACTAATGTCACTATGTACACTGTATTCCTATATGTATCATTTCCATGCTTCAGTTATTATACCTACTGTGGTTAAGCAGGACTTTGAATCATATTACCAGCATTGAGCTTTTTAGCTCTTTCTAATGACAACTAGCATATTCAAGATTACCTGCAGCAGAATGAAACTACGCTTCCATTCTGTTTTACTGTTTTGTTATACAGTGAAACAATTTAAGTCCTTGATGAAACCCATCCTTTAATTTTCTATTCGCAAATATGTCAACAGTCTTGGTCCATCGCACAGAATAACGTAGTGATCCACGAAGTACAACGATCTTGCTCTTTAGATGCTGAATCTTTGCATGTGGAGCTACCTCCAAATCGTTCGAAAAAAGTCTGAATACTCCACTATATGATTATTCTTATTGAGCAATAACAAAATTACGAGCATTAGATTTTTCTACCGGACAAAACCCATTTTGTAAAGTTGGCTCCGACAAGCAACTATAATCCAACGGTACCTGATAAATCAGCAGGCATGAAAACTCTTGACATAATTTCTAATATGTTCTAATATTTTAGCAAGAATGAAAGGAGGTTAACAATGGCAACATACAATATTTTATTAAGATTAAAATCATTTAAAAACGTGTTGAGTTTACGAAAGGGAGGTAAAAGCCCGTAGTGCAAACTTATGTAAATATCGTAAGTTACCTTTGTTACCTTTTCAGTTCCAAATTTTGGTTGTTAGTGTAGTGTGACTAACCGAAACAATTAAGTACGAGTTCTAAGAGGATTTTTTATTGTTGTTTGTTTTTTGAGGAATAAATATCTCCTGTTGTTGTTAGCTATTTCTCATAAAAATGTATTAACAATGTTAATCTCCTGATAGCCTTAACAACAGCAGTCTGTCAGCCCGTACGGTCTTTTTTGTTGATAGTAGCAGCATCTGACACAGAGCGCATATCAGAAAACCGCGAGGAATATCACGAGAGTTCCTGCATTTTTTCTGTGTGAATTGATCACAACCATGTAATACACCTTCTCAGATTTAGTGAGATTCGTTGGCTACGCGAGCCGTAGCGTACGGGAAGCGTTAAAAATATTGACAAACATTAACCATGTCTTACATGTATTTTCATAACAAGCTGTCAGGTTTGTACTTACCTGTCAATGATAGGAAAGCTCGAAAAATCGAATACCAAAAACATTAAAGATTTCCCCCTTTACTGACTTACAATGTTCAAATCAGGAGGTTCGATTCCGTGTAATAGCTAACTGTGTAAGATTGCGTCTTTTTTGATGTTGTTGTTGTTGTCTTC
>NW_013667502.1:158309-165401 GCF_000517525.1 Limulus polyphemus
CATGTCTTACATGTATTTTCATAACAAGCTGTCAGGTTTGTACTTACCTGTCAATGATAGGAAAGCTCGAAAAATCGAATACCAAAAACATTAAAGATTTCCCCCTTTACTGACTTACAATGTTCAAATCAGGAGGTTCAATTCCGTGTAATAGCTAACTGTGTAAGATTGCGCTTTTTTTTTTTTGATGTTGTTGTTGTTGCTTCTTATTAATAAACATTAAAGATGGCGCGCAACAAATTATTCATTCTCATCACATACCGTAAACGGGATGACAAAATCTCGCCACTCGCTTTATCCGTTGTTTGCTGCTATTAGCGATAAGTACTTAGCTCGTGCGAGAAAAAAAAAAAAAGATATCCATCAGTGCTGTTAGTAGCAGACTACATGTAGTAATAAATTCCAGTTACTGGTAGCTACTTTTTGCAGGATTGGGTGACTAATGATGTCCATAGGTATTGTTCAGTTCGAATGCAAGTGTGAGCTTTGCTATGGTATAGATAATGCATAAACTCCATTTCATTGGATTAAGATTGAGAAATGGGAGTTAGTTAATGTTACCATCGTGTTTGTTGTAACTAAATGACGTTTATATGTAGTATGCTACAAATATAAGTGTTTTTATTTTTTGTTGTTAAAACTATTTTACGTTTCTCAAACAATATAACATTTTCTTAGTATAGTTTGTGTTGCAGGAATAAATTCAGTATATTATCCACGTATATGTCACTATGGATTACCAAACAAAAGAAATTTATATAATTAACTTATCATATTTTATCAGGAAGATATTTTTTATCTAACTGCATGTCTACATATGTTCTAAAAGAGAGAGATTCAGTTATTGCATTTCCACAAATCCTTTCAGAAATAAAAGTCTCAGTAATGAAATATAACGGATTACAGACATGAAATGATCAAAGTTTCCGTAATTCTTTCTTGGATGATTTTTTTTTTCAAGGACTGAAAGCAGTATAATATCTATAATAAGAGCTTCATCTTTATTCCAGTCACGTCTGAGAAACCTTCATCTACATGTATGCAAGAGGATAACAAGGTCATTATTGAACCTGAATAAAGCTTAAGAAAACATAAAATATAACCATAGATTTTACTAAACCATATTCATTCGTATCAAGATTGAATACTTTCACCAATATCTTTCCGAATTCCTACCAGTTGTTTTCAGTTTTTAGATATATATCTCCAAGGGCTATCATCTAATACAGTGCTTCCCAAATTGTACTGCGAAAGTCTCAGGTGTGCTGTGGAATTTTTGCAATTATTAAGTTACCAATTTAATATTTTTTTTTAAATTTCGAATTTGATTTTTTTCTTCTTGTAATTTCCAGTAATTTCTGCCTGTCTTAGTCGGAGGGATGGGGGGGCACTAGGCCTGCCATATGGACTTATTTACATGTGCCATAAAATGTTTGGGAAGAACTGATCTAATATATTGTATATTATTTGAATGGCGGTATGTCTGTGGACTTACAACGCTAGAAACCGGGTTTCGATACCTGTGGTGGGCAGAACACAGATAGCCCATTGTGTAGCTTTGTGTTTAACTTCAAACAAACAAATTATTTGAATATCGTCATTTCATTTTCACTGCTAACCTTTACCGGTACAGTTCAATCAGTACTTCGACGAAACCCATATTTAAAATAAACAAACCATACTTCCAGTGTTTCAGTTAAAACACATATTGACGTATATAAACAGAAAACTGAAAAAATACATTGAATAACAGGAGTGACAGTCAACGAAGAATCTCTTCTTAATATTTATATTTGGTATTTTCAACCCATGGACAGCATCTTGTGAGACGCGTGGATTAAACGGAAGGTAAGAGGTCCAAGGGTTCAGGCGCAGCCATCCCTATTTTCAAACTGCTGACCAGTGAGAGGACAACCAGTTAGCAGCACCCGCGACCTACACTGTTACTCCTATCAGAATTGCGCCCCTCCAGCAATCCCTTTTTTTATTTTTTGGTGCTGTATTTATGACCTTTTATTTTGTATCGATAGAAATGGCAAAAAACGTTAATAAGCAGCCCCTTTTTATTAATTTTTTGGTGCTGTATTTGTGACCTTCTTATTTTGTATCAATACAAAAGGTAAAAAACGTTAATAAGCAACCCCTTTTTATTTTATTTTTGGTGCTGTATTTATGACCTTTTTATTTTGTATCGATAGAAATTGTAAAAAAATTAATAAGCTTATAATTTCACTTTTTTGACCTTTTGAGATAATTATTGGTTACAAGTAATGTAGATAAATTAGAAAACTGCTCCTTTGAACTTAAAAACTCAAATGAGAAAATATATAAAACTGTACATATTCTGTTACATGTTTCAAAAATGTTTCATGTCAGTATTCTGAAATAATATTATCGGTGTTTAGAAGTACAATAAGAATTAAGAAACACTCTTATTATCTTCAGGTTTAGTCGGTGATAAAACTATTAACGAAAAGAAATATGTTGTCAAACCGACAGCTGCAGATTGAATTTAGTGTTAATACACGAGATTACACGGTTATGTTTTCTGTATCCAAACCGCTGTAAGAGAAACGTTTTCCATACATATAACAAAAACACATTTCTGCTAGCTCTTTTGTTTCTCCGATTACTATCACACCAAGTTTATATTTGACATGAGGGTTTTAACTAAATATCTATCTGGATATAATAAAAAAAATGTGAAGCCAGAAGTAACGAACTTAATGATATTTTGATTGTTCATTAGAGAACACGTTGTCAATTCAGACCAAATACAAAAACAAACTTCCTCAAATCTTAAAAGCTTGTACAGTAGTAAATACTTATTAGTTCATTAAACATAAAATCTTATAAAATCAGTACGAATTGTTTTATTTACTTAATCTGTTATATTATTATTATTTTTCAAGCATTTTAGTTTAGCTTATATCATTGGTGTGACAATATAAGGAAATTAATATCACCAAAATGCTATAAATGCTCAACTGTTAAAATTAAAATGGCTATTTTCAAAATTAAGTAATGCCTTCAGTATTTTGTGATAAGAAGCAGAAATTTAACACTATTCGCATGTTTATAATATACATATATATATATTGATGTTTGTTTCAGTAGATATTCTATATATTAATCAGAACTTGATTGGTGATTAAATATTGGGACCAGTTGCAATAAAAATACTGATTCATTGTTTCAAGCCCCCAGTGGCACAGCGGTATGTCTGTGGACTTACAACGCTAGAATCCGGGTTTCGATACCCGTGGTGGGCAGAGCACAGATAGCCCCTTGTGTAGCTTTGTGCTTAATTACAAACAAACAATCATTGTTTCAAAATAATAATGTTGGATTACAAGGCTGGAAAGTCCAAGCTAATGAAATATGTAATATTAATATCATATAATAATTTATGTGATCAAACAGTACAGTTATCAGGTTTAAACTGGTTCAATCAAGTCTTTTGTTCGAACTTGCTTACAGCAACATGTAACTGAAAAACCGCCAAAAGACTTAACTAAAAACAAAGAGCGCCTTCACTACTTACAAGGTTTGCTTGCTTGTAATTAAGCACAAAGCTACACAATGGGCTGTCTGTGCTCTGCCCATCACTGGTATCGAAACCCAGTTTTTAGCGTTGTAAGTCCGAAGGCATACCGCTGTATTACTAGGGGGCTTTACGAGCTTTGGAGAACTATTGTTAATTTATCTACATCTCAATAATTAACATATGATTCATTTTATAAATAGATTACTTTCAGTTTCTACTACAAATCGCACAAACTGAAAAAGGTAACACAATTTTGGACAAGTTATTTTGTAGTAACACAACGTGAAAACCCCCTAGCTTGAACTTACCAATCTTCTTCCAAAACTGAAATACCTCCTTGCTAAACCTGGTGAATGGTAGATATTGAAAGGTTAACTAAGAAATGTGAGTTACTATAGTTTCACTTTCTTTTACCAGTATTAAACAGCTGTGAAACTCTAAAGAGTTATTAGATTGTTGATTGTTTGGTTACCTACTAACTGTTGACTTAACACCCACTATAAAAGTAATGTGCATTATGGCAGCTACCACATTGTTACTTGTTTAGTTACCTGCTAACTGTTGACTTAACACCCACTATAAAAGTAATGTGCATTATGGCAGCTACCACATTGTTACTTGTTTAGTTACCTGCTAACTGTTGACTTAACACCCACTATAAAAGTAATGTGTATTATGGCAGCTACCACATTGTTACTTGTTTATTTACCTCCTAACTGGTGACTAAATACCCACTATGAACGTAGTGTGACTGTCTTTATGTAGCTGCTACACTGTAATTTTTTTGATCATCTGCTAACACTTATAATATCAACTACGAAATTTTGTTACACTCTTTCGTTATATTAGATGTACGAATTATAATTTAGAATTCTACGCAATGCTACACAAGGGCTATCTACGTATAGTTGTCTCAAATTTTGAACTGATAGACTAGAGAGAAAGCAACTAGTCAACAGCACCCATCGTCCCACTTCTTAGGCTACTCTTGTCTGTGATATTTGACAGTCACTTTTAGCTTACCCACGTCCCCAAACAAAGTTGCGTGTTTTTTAGCAAAGGGACGCGAACCACTAACTCTCAGATTCACAGCTCGAGCACGCTAACTTCTAAATCACGCCCATCTTAATAGATCTAAGAAATAGATATTTTCAAATATGCATATAAAAGAGAAAAGAAGATGTAAAGCTTTTAAGTTCAAATATGAAAATATTACATGAAATTAAAACAACATTGTGCATTTAAATATTGCGTAATCTTAATTGGCTCATTTGAGATTTTTCCCATTTAATAGTCAAAACTAGAGATATCCAAAGCTCTATCGTTTTGCGTCAGTATAAAAACCAAGTTCATTTTACATGGATTCATCCAATAGAAGTTTGCTGGTTCAAAGCAATATAATCTGTGGCGCCACCTAATAATCATGACAGATTTCTTTTTTTTATATCAAGTTATATATCTCACTCAGGATTTATGTCTGTTGTACTATTGTACTATTTAATCTCAAGTTATAAAAGTTACTCTTTCAATCTGATTTGAAATAACATTTTTTTCGTTCATATATATATATATGTAAGTTTAATCAATATTTATTTATTAACGATAAATTCCTTAAGCATTTTTACTTTCGGCGCTATACAATGGGCTATCTGTGCTCTGCCCACCAGGGGTATCGAAACCCGGATTCTAGCGTTGTAAGTCCGCGACATACCGCTGTGCCACTGGGGGGCTCCTCTGTTGGATAAAACCCTATATTAGCAGTAGTAATATAAGCTTTATTAAGTATATTTTAATAAGTTTTGTACATCTAAACTCAACCAATCTTTAGCTATGGAAGAGAAGAATTCAGTCCTTCTAAGACTGCTGTGTATATATGTATGTAAATATCTAGTGACTATATAAAATACACTTTTAGAATACCTGTTACCAATAACAATTTAACATTAATTATATAATTTACTATTTAACTCTACCCTGTACAAAATCGAAACATAATATTTTAGTATATAATGCCTCTAGGATGCATTAAACTTACACTAAAAAAGGTACCGTGCCAGGCCCGGTATTTATTTCGATTTCTGCACGGGGATGGCGGGACGGTGAGAGCTATTTGCCGGCACTGGTGTAGTCGCAGTGGGGGGAATTGAAATGGCTGTCAAACTCATCAAATTGAGAAATTTAATAGAGTTGGGGTTTTAGAATTCCTGTGGGGCAACTCCAAGAACCATTGAAAGTTTCATAATGATCAGAAATCCAGAAATTAGAGCATGTTATCCACACACACATATAGACACAAGCTGCTTTATACTACACGTTACGTTATACCCATGCGGAATCTTAGCAATTGTTTCACCACGCCCAATCAAGCTTTTTAATGTATACATTTTCAATTTATTTTTGTCACACTGCTCTCTATTGGCATAAATATAACTCTACTTATTCTGAAGTCTAATTCGAGTATGATTAATTTTTAAATAATCAAACAGTTGGTTTTTGACCCTCATTGATCGTAGGAATAATAACATAGAAAGACTATGTTTCGGAAACAGTAAAAGAGTAATCAAATACCGAGAAGTAAGACGTATTAATGTAATGGATTTTACGATGACTCTAGGTAAATGTAGGTTGCTCGTGTGTGTTTGTTTTAAATCTGTATTTCTTGGCTACCAGTTTATGGTCATTTCGCTTAGGTATGTAATTTTAGACTTCTGTTTTTTAATGAGTATACCTCTATCAGTTGTATATCATACTATTATTAGAATGTTAGTTTCACCCTCTAACGGTGGTAAAGCAAGAAAGATTCCAATATACTGTCTACAACATTAAGGTACTTCCTTCTTTTATAACAGTAAGTGTAAAAAATTATTCAGTTTCACTTACACTAGAGAAGTTACATTTTAAGAAAGTAAAGGGGGAAATCTGAAAGGTTAAAAAGGAGTGTTCTCAGTTAAATAATATTTTCGTGTTTAAAAATATTATCAGTCTTTTTTTTTTTGATGAAACAACGACCAGAATTGCTTATTAGCTGTTCAATCTCACATACGAAACGAAACCTACTAATTATCATTAATTAGCTGTACAATCTCACATACGAAACGAAACCTACTAATTATCATTAATTAGCTGTACAATCTCACATACGATACGAAACCTACTAATTATCATTAATTAGCTGTACATCTCACATACGAAACGAAACCTACTAATTATCATTAATTAGCTGTACATTCTCACATACGAAACGAAACCTACTAATTATCATTAATTAGCTGTACAATCTCACATACGATACGAAACCTACTAATTATCATTAATTAGCTGTACATTCTCACATATGATACGAAACCTACTAATTATCATTAATTAGCTGTATAATCTCACATACGATACGAAACTACTAATTATCATTAATTGCTGCAAATTATGAACGTGTTGGTCATTAAAGATAATTTTTTCATGATACCTACTATGAATAACATCCAGCTTCATAACCGTTTCGCCATGTTAGCCGGACGTTTATAAAGCTGATAGCTGACAGTGTTTAA
>NW_013667502.1:166234-186279 GCF_000517525.1 Limulus polyphemus
CTGACGAAAAGATTAATAGTCTGGAGGGATGTACTTTTAATTTATTACGTCCGTGCGCATATATAAGAAACCTTGTTTCTTTTAAGGGAAAATAGGTTCAACTATTTTACTGTTAGTATAAAGATATTGACGTCAAATACTGTGTAAAAGTCTGCTATTTTTATCCGTATTTTGAAAGTTAGCTTAATTAAAAAACATATCAAACTTTTTAAGTAAAATGAAAATTCCAAAAAAAAAGAGTTTAAATTTTCTTCATAAAAATTCAAAACTTTCTGAACTTAATTAAGGCAAACAACTGATTTTCATTAATCTGTATTCAAAAATGTATCTTTTTTTTTGCTTGTTTGTTTTAACTGTCTATCCTCAATTGTGAATAACCACGACTTTATACGTATAAGTATGATTTTAAATAAACTCAACTTTAAATATAAGAGTACGATATAGAAAATTCCTAGAAATTGTGATATTCAACTGGCTAAAACTACGTATAGCTTGTTCTTAAACTTTCCTGTAAACACGAATCCTTGTAGTTTTCTCATGTACTAAGCAGTAACGTTCAACTGTAAAATTGTGATGTATCACCACAGATATTTTGGTTTATTGCCGAAGCACCCTCATATAACAATCGCAAGCTCATAATTCATTCTAAAGATATTACTTTTTTAACTTTCGGACAAAATTAGCAGTTAGCAAGCATGCTCACAATTCAATTAATACTTGAATTTCGAGGAAACATTTGTTATTACATATGCTAAAGTATTCCTTTTTGTCATAAACAAGATTGTACCTTTAGACAAAAAAGCGAAAAACATTATATAAAAATTAAGTTAAAAAGCTTCAAAAACCATTACATAATAACATTAATCCTTCCATGAACTTGTAAATATAAAATCGTCCACCTGTTGAGTACAATTTCAGGAGTAACGCAAAGTGTGTCTACTAAATACAATGATAGACATTTAAATGTATTTTATTCGTCTTTTGGACCTATTTATTATTCTTGTTTTTTCTTGTATGAAACGTCGTTTCGGACCCCATACTAAATTCTGTCGTCTAAGAAGTAGGGCAAGGGATTCTGTTTTAAGAAGATTAAAATTTTGAATTGTTCGGTTTGTTTATAACGTTTAATCCCTTTAAAATCAAAGTAAAGACATTAATCCTAAATGTGTCTGCAAAGTATCTTTGTAAAAGTATCATCTAGATTGATCGAAATTTAAAGGAATGGCAGGGCTAATGTCCTAACTTAGGTAATTTATTTTTACCTCTGACCCCTGTAAAATCGCAAAATAAGCGCGAATTTCGATATCTGTCTGCTTCGGTCTGTGGGAGTTGCCTTAAGTTACCTTTGTGCAAAGTATCATTTGGATTAGTCGAAATATAAATAAAGAGCAAGCAAAAAAATCTAATTTTGCAATTTTGTTTTACCTTTGACCCTTGTAAAACCAAAAGAAAGACAAAAATCCAAATGTATCTGCTTTAGTCTATGGGAGTTGTCGTAAGGTGTCTTTGTATCAAGTCCCATTTGAACTGACAGGTAAGTAAGGGAACTGCAAGCCAAAATATGGATATTTGTTATGTTTGACCTTTGATCCCCCATAAACTCGGAACTGGAGCAAAATCAAAACAATGGGAAAAAATGCCTAGGTTTATTGAACCACGTTAGCCTTCTAAAGTTCAGGACGATTGGTCGATAAATGCAGGAATAGAGCACAATTATAACTGTTGAAAAGAGGGAAAAAAAGAAACATAGAAAACACAGCATGTTTCCCTCCGTATGAAGGAGACATATTTATGGCATGTTACTGCACGACACTGCTATAATCCTAAAATGTGAAATCGTTTCAATGTTTATTTGTTTTGTATTTTACAAAAATTACACTCATAGTTCTACTAATTTTTCAAGCAACCAAATCTATCTGATATTTCTCTTCGGTAGTAAATTATCTTCGTTATCAGAACCGCCATCTCTGAACATTTCATTTTCGTGTATTGATCCATGGATATCCCTTCTGGGGCTTTGGGTTGTTTTTTCTCTCTCCCTAGATTGAAGTCCTGGGGGTTCTTAATATGGCTTGATGAAGAATACTCCTCTTGTACGGCATTATTATTCAATTAAGGCTCACCACAATATTTACTGTCATCACCACTACATATGGGCCTTTCTATCGTACCTCCAATTTAAATGTATCCATTTCTTACTTCTTATTGCATAACCATGTCATATCACCAAGCAGGTACTCAGACCTACTAACATTAATTTTCTCTCTGTCTGAGTTCAACTTACCCCAGACGAAGTCATGGATAGTGTCACTTGCATAATTTAAAATAATACCGTAGTTGTTATATGTTTCTTCATACTCATCTAAGTCGCTAGAGTGACTGTAGAGAAGACCAAAAGGCATCTTGAATTCCTGATCAAACATGAGAGGTAGGCTATGTAATTCTGTAGTTAATCAAAAGCATTGGTAGGATGATAGGACTTGGGTGGTGTTTTATTACTCTCATCCATATACTTTTCTAGTGTGGTAGTATCGTTCTGCTACTCTGTTTTTGTTATCTTTAACATTCCACACATTTGTCAAAACAATCTATTCTTATTTGAAATAAAACTCCATGATCACTTTATAACTTCAAACAAACTCGTTGACCAGCTTGTATTCCAGTGGCAGAACACATTTGGTATTCAGTCTCTTCGATTTTTGTTACTCTTATCATCGACTGTAGTCGTATATCTAGGATATCAGCATTTACTATTTCAGGTGGTAGGTACTTCAACAATCTACAGTTATAATTGTTCATGATATTTCTTCTAAGTTCTTCTCTTCCTAATACGCAAATTGAAGATTCAACACTTTTCTTTCAGTATCATAACGTCCAATCAAATAGAATCTTTCACGATCTCTTGAAAATATTTTCGAAACAACAAGGTACATGGCCATTAGAATAGATCGTGAAAATGATAAACTGCTTCTGGTTAGAAATGAGTGGGTAGTATCAATTGTATCTGCTCTTTGTAGACTCTTGTTTTTTAATTTATTCAGTGCAATGTGTTTTCATATATTATAAGTGAATCCTACCAAGATCAACGCATGTGAACTGTAGGGAAGTGCTACCTACCGTAATGGTCTTCGTAGTTTATGTTCGAATCATTTCACAATAACAAAAGATTGAGCATCTTGAAGGTGTTTATTGCAAATACACTTTTGGAACGAATCAAGTAGTTCATACTCTAATGTTGCTGTCTCTATGAAAATAATTTGTGTTTCTACAATTAAAAGACTTTTTGGCTTTTCCTAGAAAACTGCGTTATTTATTCCACATTATCCCTTTTCCATTACTTATGTGCTCTTCCGAGCCAGAACGTAAATCGAAGTCAGTTATCCTGATACTTCAGCCATTTCCAGCAAATATTCTAGTCTGTATATCACCAACTTAATGGATTTCACACCAAAAGGCACATTTTTTTTTGAGACACTTTAATTTTGAGTAAAACAGTTAAGCAAGGTGTTCAGCAAGCTCCGATAGAGCTTCTTCCTTAATCTTTGATTCTATTTCTGATCTTGGCTTATAATATCCGTTCTTAATGACTCATGTAAAAAATTAATGTGTACAACAGACTCTAAGTTACTGATAATTATTTTAACTTTCGCATGATAAGTCAGATTCAGTACAACAGACTCTAAGTTACTGATAATTATTTTAACTTTCGCATGACAAATCAGATTCAAATATGCTTCAACTGAGGCAATTCTGTCATTTCTTGCACATCTTTGAGCTTGGCATCAATGGCTTCACCAAAATCCTGCATTTCTCTTCATGGTTCCCACATTAATAGTTAGTAAACTGTTTAAGTTTCTGATAGGTTGCTCGTTTTGTTTTTACAACATCTCTCTAAATTCAAATCAAGTTCTTGAATGTTCATATTTTGTTCACACGTCCTTGATTTTATTTTCCAGTTTGTCACACGTTATTCATTTTAATTGTGTTAAAACGACATTTCTGTAAACTGCTGGATGAGTCCTTTGATTTTCCTGTTACATTCTTCACGTTCGTCTTTCTTCCTACCTGAATACTTAGATCATTGTTAAATAATCTCTAAACTACTTTCATTTGCTGTAAGATTCTCAAACCCAGTTCTTTGTGGGGGAGGCTTTAGAATATACCAAGTTTGTTATTCTCACTGACCTTCGCTTGTACCGCTCTCGTTTATAGTTTGTAACCGATGGTCATAAATACGATCCTAGTAGTAAAATAGTACTCATCAAATATCCAAACAACTAAATTGAAAATATATCTAGGAGCGTTTTATCTATTTGTTGTTTTTGTGACTTTTGACTTTTAATTGTTTAAAGTTTGGTTGTATGAATAACTATTTTTCTAAGTTGATTTTGTTACAGCATGATGTGATTCACAATGAAATGCACAATATGCTACAACGTTATTGCACAGGGAAACCTTGTTTACAAGCAGTTTTGTTGGCTACCCGTGAAAATAAAATACTTCGTATATGTTACTATATATTAATATACTATAAAATAAGACGTCAAACTAGGATGTTGAGCTATAAAAAAAGTGATTCAATGAAACTGCATCACCACTATCTGTTGCAAAATGTTATGTCTCTTACTATCTCGTGTCATACGAGCTTCGACGTTGTTTGACGTGCATTCCAGCTGTTGCATGTGAGCCTGTTGTTGATTGATTTTAACAAATACGCCTTTGTTGTTCATAGTTTCTTCGAAATATAAGCTAAGAATTGTTGTTGTTATATAGATATTGTGTCAGTTCTGATTCTTTTGAACTAAAACGACTAAGCTGTCCCTCCAGAAATAAGACTTGTGACAGACAAATGGCATATCCCTTCTTCTTAAATCTATAATGACAGATGAAGACAAATGAAGAAGATGACTGGGTCCAACTTTATATCTCCAACACATAGGACACGAAGTATCATGCTTTTGTTTCTTTTGAGGGATGGAATTAATAAAGTGTTTATATATATCTATCTATCTAAAAGTCCTCCAACTATTACGATATCTGTATATATTTCTATTCCACATTTGTACTTTTTTACTAGCTTTCAACTGTTGTAATTGATTTATATAATTTTATTAATCTTTAAAAACTATGTAATTATCGTGTCGTTAGGTGAATAACTTACACTGAAAAAGTTAAATATTTAATTTACTAGAATTGAGTTAATATTTGTTACTTCATTCTCATCTTTACATGTCAATATTTCTACACAATGCTAAGATTCGGTATACTCACAAAACAAAGATTTTATTTAAACTTTGGTTTCAGTAGTAATGCACTTTAACTCTTTATGACATCAAGTTCACTAACAATTAAGCGTTTATGGTTTACATATTGAATATTTCAAGACTAACAAGCTTTTGATAAGAAGGAAATGTTTTTGTTTGGTGTTAAGCGCAAAGCTACACAACAAGGTATCAAAACCTGATTTTTAGCGTTATAAGCCCTTAGACTTGCCCTGAGCCACCGGAAGACGAAGAAAAGATAAATGGAAATGAAGGTTATATAAGATTGAGATATAAATGGAAACAAAAACGCTATATAAGATTAAAAGTTAAATGGAAATAAACGTTATATCAGATTGAAAGATAAATGGAAATAAACGTTATATCAGATTGAAAGATAAATGTAAATCATAATTGTTATATGATATTAAAATATAAATGGATAAGAAAGTTATATAAGATTAAAACACAAATGGAAATAATAAAAGTTATATCAGATTAAAAGATAAATGTAAATCATAATTGTTATATCATACTAAAATATAAATGGATAAGAAAGTTATATAAGATTAAAACACAAATGGAAATAATAAAAGCTATATCAGATTAAAAGATAAATGTAAACCATAATTGTTATATCATATTAAAATATAAATGGAACTGAAAGTTATATAAGATTAAAAGATAAATGGAAATGAATGTTATATATGATTAAAACATAAATGGAAATAAAAAAGTTGTATAAGATGAAAGATAAATGGAAATAAAAAAAAAGTTATATCAGATGAAAATATGTATTGAAATAATAAAAGTTTTGGTAGCAAGACGATACCTTAACAGAGATTGAAATTCAGTGCTAATAATTGAATAAGTTATATCAACTAGAATATTTTTGCTCGAATAATCTCATTTTAAGTATCTCATTCACATATACACAAAGAAGTACAAGAAACAACCAATTACACAATGATCACTATTAGTATTTAGTACATCCTGTAATGTAATCCGGTCTCTTTGTAAGCCATTATCGTGCAATAGAAAGCCAATAAATGAGCGCCTCGCATAAAGAAATTTTTCAGCTGTGTTAAATTGAATAATAGATAATGAACATCTAGCTTGAGAGGATAAAACGAAGATACGAAGAAAAACCTGCACATTCAACTTTTCTGTATAATAGACCTGCTGGCATGTGAAATAGAGCATTCGATCCCATTTTTACTCCATTGTTCGGATTATTCGTCTACTGTATTAACATAATCGAATAATACCATCCCAAGGTTCGATTCTACTTATATTTGTTTTTACATTTCGGATAACTGCTGTTCTTTTACGTGTTTTAACATTGCATAATAACTGCTTTCATTCGATTTTTTGTACATGATACACATTTTTCATGTTACTGTTCAGAAACACCCGACTATGCACATTCATTTATATTAATATAACTCAATTATAAACCTATATTTAGCATACACGTATGTTGCTTCAATTTTAAATTTTAAATTTTTTTTCATCCATGTATCTGTAGTTTCATTAGATACTTTAGTTGACAGCTTTATAAACAATAATGCTCTATATGATAAAGAAAAAAGACATGCGTATGTGTACACACGTGAAATTTCTTATTGTTTGAGCCGCTAGGTTCTCTTTCGCAACATGATTTAACGAACCCCTGGCGTAAAACTTATTTTGAATATTAAACTCGCCGACAACGTTATTACATACTTACTTAGTTTAATGACATTTAATTCCTCAACGCTTTGTGTAATGATTTTAAGAAACCCTTTAATTGATACATGATGTAGTAATAGAGGGCAAAGTGAGTTAAAATTAGTTGTTATTATGACTGTCAGAGATTTAGTAATACAGGTCAACATTAGTTTAAATTAGTTGATATAACTGTCAGAGACGTAGTAATATAAGTCAAAGTGAGCTGAAATTAGCTGTTGTTATAACTCTCAGGGATGTAGTAATATAAGTCAAAGTGAGTTGAAATTAGTTACTCTTATAATTGTAAAGGATATAGTAATAGAGGTCAAAGTGAGTTGAAATTAGTTGTTGTTATAACTCTCAGGGGTGTAGTAATATAAGTCAAAGTGGGTTGAAATTAGTTACTCTTATAATTGTAAAGAATATAGTAATAGAGGTCAAAGTGAGTTGAAATTAGCTGTTGTTATAATAATGATATTTAATTTACTGTCTTTTTTTTTTTAACGCAGCCAGAGTAAGTACAATTCAAACAAGGCTTGGCTTATCTGATATATGTTTTGTTTTTTCATTCAGTCCATCTATTTTTCAATATAAAGTGATTGATATTTCACAAAACATTTATCATTTTGAAAGACAATAAGCAGGTTTCTACTGAAAACATTGCAAAACATTACGTTGTGTATTACTACATTATATTACAATTAAGACAAAACAAAGAATATTTCAGATCCTCATTTGGGCGAGGTCTAAATTAGCATTGCATGACAAAATTCAAATTCTGGATATTTTACTCCTGGTGAAAAAACGTTGAACCATTAATATTGGATAAAAGTGTCACGTTAGTCTAACTTATGGGAAGAATTTTCTGAGAACTGTCTAGTTACAACCTCTTTACTGCTTGAATGACATACCTTATAAATATGGAACAATTGAAAAGAGCATTAGGATGGAAAAAGATGCAATTTTTAAAACATTAATGTTTATTACCCTTTTCACACCTTGCATGATATTTTTGCTTTTTCACTCGGTATTTGATAATAATGGGATATTTTGTTATTTTCTTTATTTTAGAAAATAATACTTTTAAACGTCATATTCTTTCTTAAAAGTTCCCTGATGTAGCGGTAAGTTTACATCATTACGATGCTACAAAACCGAGGATCGATTCCCTTGTTGGATAGGGTTCAAATAACCTATTGTGTAGCTTTGCACTACTAATTAAAAAATCTAAAAAATGCATTAAAAAATTTAGAAAAATAAAATATAAAAACATATTTTAAATCTATGTTCATTGGTATTTATGAGCGTTGGATATTCTGTTTTGTCCTATTTGTAAAAATGTCTAAGTCAGCTACTAACTGTAGTAAATATTGTTGATGTTTTTTCTTTCTTTGACAGCCACAAAGTCCCCTAGCGAGTCAGTGATAAGTTTACGATCTTACTAAATTCCAGAGTTTATTATAATATGTGTCAATTAATTTTAAGTTTTTTAATATACCCTACTCTAGGAAAGTTATGTTTTACGTAGGTTATGAATTTTTGTAAATTTCACGAAATTGACAAAAAAAAATACCTTCATTAGGATAAAATACAAAGAGATCCCTGTTTGTTTGTTTTGTCATTATTTTTTGAGGAAAAAAAAAGTCCTGATTAAGGTCATGGAAACCAAACATCGGCCACATTTACTCTCATACTTAGCATTTTAAAAACGCTGCAACATTATAGGTGTTATCTACATGAAAAATTCAAAGAATAGTAACAGAAACAGATACAAAAAATACATACGAGTGCTAAGCCTGTTTTATTATGATTTACACAAAATAGGAAAGAGTTCAAAAAGAGTTTCACACTCTCAATACGCTATTAATCAATCATTTTCCTCCTGAATGTTTTTACTGGGTCTCACATCCCTTTGGATAATTATTTTGGTAAAAATGTAAAAAATATTTTATAATAGTGAAAGACCTAACATCATATGTTTTCTACTCGTATTTCACTTCGAACAAGAATTATCATATCATACTAAAAATTCAGCTAGTTAAGAAAACTTAAACTATAGCTTTATTGTAAAACATAAAAGTATACGCCTTTCCTAGACTATCTAAAATGTTAGATATTATTAAAATCTGATATTCTTGATAAGATGGTAAAAAATGAACGCAAATATTATAATGCTTACTATTTATGTCTAGTCTTCTGAGCACGTCACTTTTAGCCGTGATAATTCTTGTCTGTATTATTATTGTCAGATACTAACTTCATAGCAAGTCTTGTGCTGTGTGTAGCCGTAACACAATAGTAACTTTTGTGCTCTTGTCTTGATATTTTATGCACGTTCAACTTAACAGTTATTCTGTAAAACCAAGCGCATTCAACTTCAAAAGAAACGATTGAATATTACTGCTATCATATTGCATGGCCTAATTTTCTCCCATCTTAAAGTAATGCTTTCTTTCTACCCCAAGTTCCCGATTATTAGTTTTCTAAGTCATTTTCTCGTCTTCGTACAATCTATTTTCTACATCATCTTTTTATGTAGCTTATTCTATATGTTTAATATTGTCTAAACTTTTCATGGTATAGACGGGTAGAACCTTTCCTGTGCCTTTGTAAAAAATAATTTACTTTAGTAAACATTCTCAGCGTCATAATAAAGCATCTAATTCTCTGATAATTTGAAATTTCCAAGCAAGTTTGTTAAGAAATGAATTATTAAATAATTATGCATCATTTATGAATTATAGTCTATCCAAATCAACTAACCAGAGTACCAGTTTGGAAGTGATGCTTGCCATGTATTCTATTTTGATTCCAAACAAGGTGTCGCGTCAAAACATAGCCCGAAAAACAATTATCAGAAAATAAGTGACTTGAAAGTTGTTATCATATCTAATGGATGTTTTCAGGTCAACGAGAAAACGTCTAACGTGTTTCTGTTTTGTTTCTTCTAACTTCTTGTAGGATACCTGTAAGAATGTGGAAACCAACCCGTGCCGCAACGACGACGACTGTTTGTGCTTCGAAAGTGTCCTCCGTTGCGTTGCCACCAGATGTCAGGTCCAACAGTATCGCTCCAAGAGCCGTAAGTTTAGTTAATTTTAATTAACTAAATAGAAAAATAAAAGGCCTTAAAAATATTAATATTGTTTTCGCCGAATAAATTTGACCCAGTGTTAAAAAAAAAACATTTTCTAACTTAAAAATGCATGCATATTGTTCATTCGAATATGTCGTTAAATAAAATATTTGTTTGTTTGCGTCCATATTGAGCGACTTCGATAAAATATTGGTCTTAAATAAAATCATTTCAAAGAGCAAGTTAATTATGTAAAAATGTAATATCTTTATCACTGATTAATTAACATAAAGTGTCAAAATAATGTTTCTAACGTATTCAGATCCTAAAATAGCTTCTTGACATACAGTTTTGGACTCAAATGTCTTCAACAAATATTTTAAGTTGTAGATATTTGGAAATGTTAGTTCTTCGAATTAATACCACATTCACTTAAATTTTGAAGTAATCAGTGGCTATGAGCCTAGAATTTTTTATATTTAATGTTTCAATTTAAACATCCAATTTCGTCTTATTTCATCATACATTATAATAATACTCAGTTTTTGTCTATCCTGAAAATGCGCCTTACTATCTAAATACGCTTGTGCGAGCACCTTATTTCAACAAATGTAAACAAAAGACAAATGTAAATATACTTTAGTAGACGTTTTTTGCAACAACATATTAAAATATTATCACAGTTTTTAAAAAGGTCTAGCGTTAGGTCGTAAAAAAGCATTATAAGTTTATTTATCGGTAGTATAAAGTACGGTAAAGTTTAGCCCTAACTAAACTAAGGCAAAAAACGTACACAAGTTACGGTGTTATTTATCTCTTTATCGAATATGGGTCATAATTAATAAAGGCTTAACTAATGTTAGGCCTAAGACAAGTGGAGTGTCTACCAGTAGAATTATTTTGTATTATTCTAGAAATCCCGTATTTAAAGAAGCACAGTTGCAATAAAGATACTAATTTGACCGCAAATGTTTTGCGGTTCTCTACTAGTATAAATTATTTTACACACTTAACAAAACGTTTGGGAGTACTAACCAAACCACATCCTACGTTTGTGTTGTGTGTGTGTGTGTGTTTTGTGATAAGCAAAGCCATATAGGGTTATCTGCTGTGTCCACCGAGGGGAAGTCGAACCCCCTGATTTTAGCTTTGTAAATCCGAAGACTTACCGCTGTGCCATCGGGGGATCCGACGTTTTTGTAAATTATTTTATATTAGTGTTTTTGGTTTGAGCTAATTAACGAATATTTTTAATTTAAATTATTTATCCTACTATTTTCTTCCTAGAAACTGAGTAAGCAGTATAAAAATATCGAAAGCTTTGTTGAAGTTTGCCACTTTACTGCGAGCTTAGGTGCATTTCACTAATGACTATTTTTCATAATGTTTTATGTATATATATATATAAACTATTTCTTGCTTCTACATCATGGCGCTACGTCATTTGTAGACATCATTAAAAATCAGTTAAAAATTAAATATTAAATTAAAATAATCTTTATAGTGTACCAAGTTTGAAGTGAAAGTTAAATAATGTTTTACATTCTTAAATATTTTATAAATCTGTCATTATTTTGTTCTTTATGTATTGTTCAAACCTTATTTACAAGGTAAATCACTTAAAAAAAGAAAAATTATGAATGTTACATACGGACTTCGATGAATTTATTTGTTATAATCTACCAAATATGAATTTTGCGTTTGACAAAAAAACTATTCACGTGCTCTTCTTCATCAGCCATTCATTTACTTGAAGGCAATGCCATTTAATTCGAGCTACTTACCCTTATCAAAATGTTTTATAATCGTTCTATAAAAACAATTCTATAGAAACAACAAAGAAATTTGTGTAGAAAATCTAAAATCATTTTTATCAGAAGGCTTAAATAATTTATTTAAAACTTCTATAGAAAATGGGCTACTTTTCTATATTCCTCTATAGAACGTGCTCCAAAGAATTAGAAACATCAATAAAGAATTATATAAAAATCATAAAAAGTTTCTATAGAACTTTTATAAATATTTCTTTGAAGAATCTACACAATTCGATTAGGACATATAAAAAACTTTTATAGAATAGTTTTGAACGTGTAATTGTGTACCAGCATTTTTGTTATCAGAAAATTATATATGAACTTCTATAGGGAAGATTTATTCAACATTGTTTGAATTGTACACTATAGATAGAGAGATTTAACCAAAACACAAATACATTTTACTTGTTGATACAAGTAACAAAACAAAATTTGTGTTTTGTTAGATATATATGTACACACGTTTCTTTCACTTTTTATATAAAAACATTTATCTTACCCTTCATTATTTTTTCTACACATTTTTGATTTTCTTTGCCAAGCTACTTTGAATCTGGTCAAGAGAGTACAGATATATCTTACAAGAAGATTCTGAAAAAATAATAAATAAATATTAACAAAACTAACAGAAAAACACAAATACGTATCACAGATCTCGAAAATTTACGACGGGTGGTCAGTAGGAGTATTCGTCTATGTGCAAATGAAGTTGTACTCGAAGAAAGTGTATACTGTGAAATATTATAACATCCGAGGTTCAATTCCCGGTAGACAGAGCACAGGCGGCCTATTGTATAACTCTGCACTGAAACAAAACACGCACATACCTTTTCTTACTTCTCCAAGAGTCTAAAGAAAAAGTTATTTGCTTGTCGTAAAAATTAAAAAGTCATCTCTTTAATCGCAGTTAACCTGTTGAATTTTAGCTTTACAGTGCAACCTAGCATTTCTCTTAGTTACATCTTTGAAATGTTATGGTCTATTTGCTTTCACGAAAACTAATGAAATTATAAAAACGTTTCCAATATTATACAATATAAAATAAATATATATATATATCTTTTCTAATGCAAGTCAGACGAAATTTACATTCAAATACCGAACCTATGATCTATACTTTTTAATTTAGTGATCTAATGATCATAAATTAAGTGATTCTTGTTACTTGTGAAGATTATCTCAATTTGTAATAAGTAAATGTCAGTTAAGGTGAAAATACATCATTAGCAAAAAAATCTATTTGACATCAATGTTCTTCCTTTGTGAATTTAGTGCACTATCTGCTTGTGTTTTGGTTCCTATGGGTTAATACAATTGAACGTGAATACCACCACCTATAGAGAATTATCAGAACTGAGGATGACAAAATCTTGTAGAAACGTCATACATTTATAATAAAGTTTTTTCATTACCCAATCAAGCCGTCTAAAAACATTTATTTTCTAAAAAGTGGGTTCCTCGCTATCAAGTATCAGAATTAAACGTTTAGCACGCACCTTAAGTGTAAATGCGCCTTAATTTTAAGAGATAAAAATTAAACTATATATTACAATAAAATTTGATAAACTAATAACAAAACTAATTTTATGTACATTACAACTATTATGTTTATTGCCCCTCGATAGCTCAGCGGCAATTCCGAGGGCCTTATCACGCTAAATTCGGGTTTCGATACCTGCGCTGATCACAGCACAGATAGCTCATTGTGTAGCTACAAATAAGCAGATTATATCTATGTATTTAAATACAGCACATAACGAAATGTAATTACAGTTACATTTAACAGTTTATCTCTTCTTCAATTTTCTACTTTCTTTTCTAATCATTATTTACGATCTTTGTTCTTTTTCAAGTTCACTTACTGAACCTTTCAAGAATAGATTAAACATGCAATGTATTTTTTATCTATACACTAAAATTATTTACTAATATCCATCTAAAATATAAGGGTATAATTACCACTTTGTCTAATACAAGCTATCTATACATTTCTTTATATTTATTTCTATGATTTTTATAAAAAGGTGAAAAATAGAAGTCTATAAATAGGACGTGGTCATTTGCTTGCTGACCATGAACGTGCCCGCGAATAATAATGACATCTAGATTGATAATGATATTATCTTCAGAAACGTTATAAACATATAAGAAATTAATTTCAAACACCACGTTTTTAAATGAATATATTTAGGTTGAGATTCATAGAGCATTTGTAAAAAAGAAAGAAAGAAAAGATCTTAGAAATCATTTTTATTATCATGCTCTAGCCTGATTTTAGAAAAATTTCAACTTAATTTCTTTCCATACGTAATCAGCAATTTTTAAAACATTATCTAGATTATCATTTTGTCTTCATTTTCTGGATGAAACAAAGAGAAACATAACATATTCTACAACAAGGGATCATTTGGTCCTTCAGTGCTGTCTTTGTACAACTACGGTGGAAAAATTTAAATTCTCCGTTCTCTATTTCAGGAAACCATCAGTTCCCCTCTTAAGTTTTTAAGGTGTTCACAAAAACAAAAAAGTCCGAGATATACAGATTTTGGGTTTTAAATTGTGACCCCTAATACTCATTAGGAAAAGAAATGAAGCTAA
Source organism: Limulus polyphemus (assembly GCF_000517525.1). NCBI lineage: Eukaryota > Metazoa > Arthropoda > Merostomata > Xiphosura > Limulidae > Limulus > Limulus polyphemus. Next base: position 180,694 of record NW_013667502.1, read on the forward strand.
TTTGTTGTTGTTGTTGTTGTTGTTTTGTGAAAAATATTTTACTTCAGAGAATTCTTTTTCTAAACCTCGACCATCAATATATGGTTTAATGCTTTTTTTTTAATCATGAGTTTACAGTTCGTTAATGACATCACTATTATCCGTTTACGTTTGACTATGACAGCCTCTCCAAAATAGAACAAAGACATACGTTCAAAATTTAGACTAAGGATATACTGTCCCAATACATCTTTAGCCTAAATAACCAATGACATTCTGTAAGGCGTGCCTTCAACCACGTTTCGACATACATCTGATATAACTTATCTAGTACCCTCCAAAAAGTACCCAAGATATTCTATTAGGTTACGATTTCGACTCCTTGAGACCATTCCAACAAGGTGTTATCTATACTAGGAAAAGTGAGTGCATTTCGAGGCAGAAACCATTATTTTGATGCAACAAAACACTGATTTGCTTATTAAAAAACTCGGCCCCGATCTCTAGAACCTCTTATTTGAAACCATTTGGTAACCATGTGTAGATTGTAAACCGTATCACAATCTTTCACTGTTGGCAAACACATCTATGGTCGAATTTTCATTTGCCTGCCTCCAGTCCTATATTTGGCTATCACTTTGAAACTGAATGAAGTGGGTCTTATCACTCCACAACGTTGTGTCCAATTGTCAATTTTCTATGCACCCACATTCCTGGAGAGTACGCCTCACAGACCTCACAGATAAAGTCCATTCACATATGACCACATTGAATGCACTAAACTCAAAGCGAAATTGCTGTAAAGAACATTTCCGATACTTTTTTTAGAATTGTAACAAGTGAAAGTTTGTTGCGTTCCGAGTTATTTGGCTGACCTAGACGTTTTTTTTATATTTCGATTCATCAAGTTTCCTATACCATTGGATAGTTTCACATACAATAGATCGTACCTTTCACTAAGCATTGCGATCATTCCAATCAGTTATTTTCCAAACGTACATAAGTCTGTAATCTATCCTTAAATTAAACTAATGAAGTTCTCGGCTTTTCTCGTATTGCTCATACTTTGAAACTACAACTAATATACTTGTGAAATTATCCCTATATTTATTCCAGAAGTTTTTATGTAAAATCCTAGTTAGTTTGTTTATTTGTTTGAAGTTAAGCACAAAGCTACACAATGGGCTATCTGTGTTCTGCCCGCCACGAGTATCGAAATCCGGTTTCTAGAGTTGTAAGTCCGCAGACATACTGTTGTGCCACTGAGGGATCCATAGTTAGTAGGTGAGCCATGTGAAATATTCAAAGTTTCTGGATACGTTTGGCAATATAGGCGCGTATTATACATACATGCATGCATTGGAATTGGAACTTTTAGCAAAAGCGGCACTTTATGCGACATATAGGCTAAAAGACCGGGTCAGAGACCCTTAGTTCAGGTATAGCTATCCCTAATTTTGAACTACTGACCAGAAGAAGAGCAACTAATTAGCGTCACCCTCCACCGAACTTTGTCCAGCTCTTCGAACGGAATAATATGACTTACTGTGTTACTTTTATAACGCGCCCACAGCTAAAAGTGTTGAGCGTGTACAATGATATCATGACTCGAACCTTGTATCTGTCCATTTGCAATCCGGTGCGCTAACAGCTAAGTCACTCTAGGTACGCAGTCACACATACATTAATTTCTATATATATATATTCTGTCAATGTCCTTATTTCTGAATGAGAAAAAAAGGCTGTAAACGCATTAACCATTTTATAAGCCAAGCTGACTTCGAAAGATTGTGTCTAGATCTATTTGTTTCGGAAAAAAAAACTGATATTATTCATTTATTTTACAACCTGAGAGGCTCATTAACATTCAACTTAACAATCACAATTTAGTCAAACAGCTATATGACAAACAAAACATATTTTCAGAATTTAAAATATATGTCCTTTTTGCCAATTGTCAAAAGAAAAGGCTTTTTACTAATGCTTCTTAATAGTATAAACTATTTACTGTGTTGTTGTTTGGCTTAGGATTCTTCTACAGTAGGTGTCTTTGAGTTGTTAACGAAAAATAAACAGCATGCACTTCACTTGTTTTCAAAATAATATATATATATATTCGAAACAAGTTAAACGAGATAGAGATTATAAGCATATTATAACTATATATATATATATATATAGTTTTCTTCTTGTGAAAAGTTCACTTAGACCTATTCAATTACTTTAGAATTTCAGTTAACAAACCGAACTATATTCTCTATTACTATCGCACTAGTGTTCTGTGCGTGATTCACTTACAATTGTGGCGCGAGTTACCGTAATCGTTTGGTCTTCTTTCTTCTAAATATCCTCTGTTCCTTTTGTCAAAGAGCACTCAGATTGATTCAATTACTTTAGAACCACGCTTTGATGGAATAAAGTATTTTTCTTATCTCCTTTTCTACTGTTAGTCTTATTCTAACATATTAAACGTTAGGCCTATCACTTCTATGGTAGTTAACTTCACGCCGAACTTTTCATTGTTGTAACTTTACTCTCCTCTGCTATTGTCTGTCTGCTGTTTCCGCTCGTCTCACACTACTTATATGTTTATCACTTAATCGTTTGCCTGCCTTCTAGAAACCTCTATATTCTCGACGTCAATGTATTGCACGGGACGTTCAATAGTCTCAACATCAATGAATTATAAACACAACTTCCTACAATAGTCGCCCCCCAGTGGCACAGCGGCATGTCTGCGGACTAGCAACGCTAGGATCTGGGTTTCGATGCCCGTGTTGGAAGAGCACAGATAGCCCAGTGTGTAGCTTTGTGCTTAATTACAAACAAACAAACTACAATAGTTGCTTTTAACTCTTTTTATAACAAAACTAAACAATAGTAACATATTCACTCACAAAATAAATTAATCAATAATATCTCAACTAAACAGTCTTTTATATCATGACACATAAAGAAACTGTTTCCACGGTAACAATTTCATTTCCAAAAATAATATTAACAGAAAAATCAATGATGAGGTATTAATATTAGGTTATAAATTTGTTTGCGGGAAAAAGGAAGAATAGTAAAACTAAGTCAACTTGCTTGTAATTTTCAAACACGGTTCTATCATGTAATAAAATCAATTCATAACAAGTAGCGATAAAGTGCTGCTGAATATGTGCTTGGTACATTATCGCTTCTATATGTCAAAAATATATTGCTATTCACATCTCCCACGCTCAACAGTCAGTTGTGTATAAGTGTGTGTGATCACTGTTAAAAAATGTCACAATCCATTGGGGTCCCTTTTGTCAACACTAACGTAAATTGCTTTTGTAGTTTTATCTGATTTACTGCAAGCTGGAAACGACAGTTGGAGTGGTATTAACGTGTATTTTTCTTTTGCAAAATCAGTGGGAGTCGTGGCTCAAAACCTATCATTATTTATTCCATGTAAATTTCAAAACATTGTTATTTTTTAACAAAGTGAGGAATACTTAAATTTTTGCTGAGTCAAGTAGTGTTAAGATCTATGCTGACCAACTGCACTAATAAAACTGACATTCTTTGTATAATATATTTACTAAATATTACCATTGAACAAGAAAAATGATCTTCCGAGTATAAAATTTAACTCAAAGATAAGACTAAAAATATGAAATCACAATTGTCACATTTGATAGTAGAAAAAAAAACAGAATTGTAAGTATACATATTAAATTAATCTGCTAGGCCAGAGAAAGCAAAAATATGAATGTAATGGAAAAAATAATACACTTCTTTATCATTAAGTAGATTAGATTATCCATTATCATTTTTTTACGAATGAATTGGTAAGTTGGATAATAGTTCGTAACTTACTGATTGTCTAATACTAATAATGGCAACACTTTAAAAGCCATTATTTCAAAGTTTATTTAAAAAAGTAGTAAATAGCTCACAATGCTCCAGGTTATTCAATCTGGTAGCTTAAAGTATAATGGTCATTTTGAAAATATAATATTTCTAAGCTGAAAATTAAAATATATTGTTGTAGGTTATGCTTTTAATCTAGACGTTTCGAGCAACTTGTTTTGTAGTTTTGCAAGAGAGAAGTTTAACGTCACGTGATCAGCGTATGACTTAATGTCGGAAATTTCTCAAGAGTTTTAGGATAGTTTGATAAGTTATAAAGCGGGAGTTATGCTGGAATACATAGATTATTGAGTTAGCTAGTGTACCTAGACAGAGAATTCTTAAAATAGTAGTTTTTAACCAGGGAAGAAGTATTTAACTTATCTAAGTTACTGTAAGACAGTTATTTATTTATTTAAATTTTGTGAATTTTGAATTTATATTTGCGACAACGCAGTAATAAAGAAAATTAATAAATAAGTTAGGCCTATTATTAAATAAATTACGTAAAACTGTAGAGCTTGTAGTCTAATAAAATAAAACACTCTTGCTATTATTAAATGAACTGATCTCTTTATTATTCTTTTTTTATGGATTAATCCAAAAGAACTTGCCAGCAGTAAAAACTATTACAACAACATAACAATATGAAGAATAAACCAACGTCATTAAAATTGCATGATTAAGATGAAAACCCCAAAATCCATTGCTAAAAAGTTTCAAATTAATAGCTTCAATATTGATTTGGTTATAATGATGACTTTGAGAAATGTGCTTACAAAAATATTCAGAAGCCATACGACATTACTATAGGCTGTAGCAGTTTATACACTACCATTTTTTATATATTACGATAACGCTGAAACGTTATTTACCTCTTTTCCTATATTAGAATCTGATGCCAAATAGCAGAAATTTTCTAAAGAAATTAAACAAAAAGAGCAACTATAATGTATGTAGTAATTTTTTGCTCTGTCTCTAGAGAATTTGTAATTGCATTGGATTAAGTAAACATAATTGTTTTTACATTTTAAAATGTAGAATATTTTCCATTAAAGTTTGGCCCGGCATGGCCAGGTGGTTAGGGCGCTTGACTCGCAACCGAGGGTTCGAATCCCCGTCGCACCAAACATGCTCGCCCTATCAGCCGTGGGGCGTTATAATGTGACGGTTGGTAAAATAGTAGACCAAAAATTGGCGGTGGGTGGTTTTGACTAGCTGCCCTCTCTCTAGTCTCTCACTCTTAAATTAGCCAGAGCTGATAGTCCTCATGTAACTTTGCGCGAAATTCAAAATCTAATCCATTAAGGATTTTGGTATATTTCTGTAGAATTATATGTATCTTAAAAATGTTTTCAAATTCACGATATCTTTAAAAGTCTCTCTTTTTATTTTTAATTACCATAAACGCTTGAAACATTTAATACGGGATTATGTTAATTGATTGTAAGTTTTATGTAAGCTCCGCACAATCAAAGACTTCATTTTTACACTAAGTGTTCCCCTGTGAGTCAGCGATAAGTTTATGGACTTACAATACCAGTAGCAAAATTACATTACAATATGTTGCCTTTTAGACAAAAGGAATACTTTATAACTAGGTAGTTTGTTTGTAATTAAGCACAAAGCTACACAATGGCCTATCTGTGCTCTGCCCACCACGGGTTTCTAAAACCGGATTCTAGCGTTGTAAGTCTGCAGAAATACGGCTGTACCATTGGGGGGGGG
>NW_013667502.1:186521-190178 GCF_000517525.1 Limulus polyphemus
GGTATCTAAACCCGGATTCAAGCGTTGTAAGTCCGCAGACATACCGCTGTACCACTGGGGGGGGGGGCGGCTTTATAACTAAGTTTTTGATTTTATCAAGACCCTGGAAGACGTATTATTTTACTACGGATTCCTTTTATCATGAGAAAGGAGAAAACTTGTTTGTGTGTTTGTTTTCTTATAGCAAAGCCACATCAGGCTATCTTCTATGTCCACCGAGAGGAATCGAACCCGTTGATTTTAGCATTGTAAATCCTAAGACTTACCGCTGTCCCACCGGGGGACAGGATAAACCTTGTAGTGGTACGAAAACATGAACATGTTAATCGGATGTAATCTCTCTTTAGATGTCGTAAAGCGTCAATAAATTCGATAGATTTGTATTTCAAAAATTAGAAATGCACGATAGTGTTTTTTTTTCGCTAATAAAATTTCGCTAAAAATTAAGAACGGCTAGAGGAGATAGCTCTCGAATAGCTTTGTGCGAAATTTTAAAAAATATTTATCGTAGTTTTAAACTTTGTGTGAACCATTTAATGGCTCGAATTTCCAATTTTTAATGGTTCTCAACTTGATAGTCATATTGGTATATTTCTATAATATTTGGTCTCCATTTCAAAAAGCTCCTTCTTTTCGGCAATACAAACAGCAATGTCTGGTTTGATTAGAAGGAGTTACATTCGTTTTTTGCCGACAGTTTCTTAAAAATCCCTTGCGTTTTAATTTTTCCCTTTGAATTCCAACGCGAGCCATTATCTTGAGAAAAAAAGAAAATAAAGTCATACCTCACCAGCTGGTAAATTTATTCCATTATGTTAGTTTGAACTTTGGGTAGCAATGTCAAAAATCATAAAATAATGATTGTTTGATTCGTCAAAGTTTATATTCTTTGCCGAAATTAGAGAACACTTAATGAGATTTATTGAAACAAAAATATCATTTGGTTTGTTTGTTTTTGAATTTCGCGCAAAGCTACACGAGGGCTATCTGTGCTAGGCGTCCCTAATTTAGCAGTGTAAGACTAGAGGGAAGGCAGCTAGTCATCACCAGCCACCGCCAACTTTTGGGCTACTCTTTTACCAACGAATAGTGGGATTGACCGTCACATTATAACGCTCCCACGGCTGAAAGGGCGAGCATGTTTGGTGGGACAGGGATTCGAACCCGCGACCCTCTGATTGCGAGTCGAGTGCCCTAACCACCTGGCCATGCCGGGTCCTATATCATTTGGTGCTGATGTAACAGAGCTGTTACTGCAAAAACGTCATGTGTTAGAAGCCAATCAGAAGACATGAAGGGATTAGCCTAAGTCAACGGAACAAATATGAGAAACAAGAGCAGTGGGGTTCATTCTATAGTTCTTATACTAAATCTAAGAGCATTCCCTATATCATGTAACACTCACCCATTCAATCTTGTTGTTAATGGCCCTACAATATCCTTTCTTGAAGTTGTATCTTTTTTTTTTATATTTTAGAATGATTCAAAGTGTATTTTTCTGGGCCTACACGTACAGATGGAGACCATTCTCAAACACTTGATAGTATAGTAGACAGAAGCTGTGCATTCTATTCGTTACCAAACTTCAGTGGTACACTATGCTTTCGAAGCCCTTGAAGAAAACACTATACAGAACTTATGAAAGAACAATATTATGTGAAAAATATTATGCTATAAATCTCGCAGTTAAATTCCGAAGCTTCATGTTCCTGTGTTATCTTGCGATTTGGCAAGATGTTTTTCTCGTGTGAACATAGCGAGTAAAACAATGTAATGTCTTCACTTACACATATCGACTGCAATTTTGTTATAGAAGAAAATCATGTCCTTTCTTCAGAATGTTCGGCCTGGTGAGGAAAGTGCAAAGGCAAACACAAATGCAGAAGTGCCTAATGAAGAGATAAAGATTGATACAAAGTTTCAATCAAAAGCTGAAATTTGTGGAAAACAAAATTTAAAGAGCATAGTGGTTTAATTTTTCCTCTATGATATATCAAAATTAGAAATGAGATTTCATATGATATCATAAAGTACTGCATGGATCTTAAAATTACTCTTACAGAGCAACAATTAAATTGAAAAACATCAATGCTTTGAAGCCCTTGATGAATTCAAAATGTCGTCAGTAATCATCCCACCAGGAGCGACTCTAATCCAGGCACTGGAGTAGTATCTAAAATATAATAATATCATCTCTTGGATCTAAATATATTCATTGCACTGTGAATTTTCTGCTATTATCAATCACTGCTGCTAACAGAGAACGAAGATTCTAAAACTGAAACTCCCCAAAAGTACGTGAAATCCACGATCACATAGGATTGTTTAGTGGTGTATACATCATATAGTTTGAACGTTGATTTGATGAATCTTTGGACTAGAAAAAGCTTGCTAGAAATTTCGTTTCATTAAAACCCGAAAAGTGAATTTTAAGAGGAAATTGTATCGTTTTTTGTTCTTGTTGTGTAGGCGTTGCAATTGGTATTCTAAATGTTTGATTTCCTATGGAAATTTCAAAATTCAAAGTTAAAATTAATTAATTTGTTTCGTACATGATAATAAATACAAGTACCATATAAAATAATACACATCATTTTCAGCGCCACGTCACTTAATTAGTGTCAGCTTAATCAAACCCAATGGCATATTTTCATATTTTGTCTAAGAATGATAAAAGCACTAAGATCAGCACTCTCAATAGGCTTAAAATTCCTGATAAAACTCACGCTAGAAGCCAGATACTTTTGTTTGTTTGTTTGTTTTTCATATCGTTGTTAATTATTCTATTATAAAAATAAATGTCAGATATTTTTTTTTTCTGTGAAAAGACACTGCCACAAAGCCTTTCGCTCAATACTAGAATTCATCAGTTCTGTTTGACTATGATGGTTATTTCATATGGAGTACAAAACATTAATGTTATAGCGTTAAACACGGAATGTTGGTGAAGAATTCGAATCAATAGACCTAGTATAAAGTGTACCTCACAATGTTAGACGTTCTCCCCTGCATTGTATGAAATTGAACTGCACCAGAGTGCAGTCATGTGTTGATTTTTTATACTGTTAATAACTACTATTGCTGTCCTTGCGTTAAACCGAAACTGCATGTTTCTTTATAGACCTTATGTACTCACGTGAACAAAATACACACGACAACAGTTTGCGGCCATATTGGATGTAAGCATTATTCGTGAAAATATGGCCTCCGCTACACAATCTCCTAGTTCTCCATTCATTTTTCACGAATTTACTAGTAAATTAGACAATACATGCAAGTCCAGATATAAAAAAAAAGTGCAGAAAAGTCGATCTTGACACGATAGATCCATATTCCATCCCGTCAACAATGACAATTGTGCTAGATGCCAGTAAATTAGTAGACATTGCAAACGGAGGACCCGAGTTAGGCCTACAATTTACAAACCAACGCTAAAGTCCCAGAGGTGGATAATATGGATATCGTAAATTATTTAACATCTTTTTCTACACTGGAAAGCAGTTCAAGGCCATGATGCTTACAAGTATTTTCTGGCCGGCTGGAAGCATTATTTCAGACTATGGAAAGTGTACAAGACGTCCAGTGGTGGGATTCAAATATTTTAACAACAGGTTCTCTCACTAGCAGCATGTAAAAATATTAGATATTAAAAAAAAG
>NW_013667502.1:190280-192597 GCF_000517525.1 Limulus polyphemus
AGAATCTGTAGAAAAAGCGTTACCCGCTGGCATATAATTCAGCACAGATTTGCACTCACACGTAGGCCTAGGACGCTTGGCCTATACTAGATGATATAACTAAGTTAAATCTAATAATAATAATTCAGATAAGATCATAAGAATCTGTATAAAAAAACACTTACCTGCTGGCAAATGATTCATCAGAGATCTAGTAGACCTAGTCCGCCTAGCCTGCTAGTAAAGTTGCGTTGTAAACACGCGTACTTGTAAGTTGAACGTTATTATTAGGCCTATATATACTGTTGTTAACAACCGGTTCGTGGAGGTCATTAAATTCTAGGAACAGGTTCGCACGAACCGGTGCGAACCGGCTGAATCCCACCACTGAAGACGTCCAATTACATAGCTTACTCCAGGGTAAGTCGAAATTGTTTTGAGTGACTAGGCCTATTGTTTATGTTTTATCAGTGGTAAATTTAGAATCTATATATACTACATCGTATTTTATTGTATTTTATGTCCTCCTGTTTTGTAAAACCACTTTCTTCAGTACATACTACCATATGTTTTACACAAATAAGCCCTGGATTTTAAGACCACTTATCTTGACAAGCCACATTTTTGATAAAACTTTATTATCGCCCACTGGGCCCTTCCACCTAGTACTACTTGTGTGGGCTTGTGTCATACTATTTAGATTACGGGAAGCACCAAATATTTACAAACTACAGATTTTATCAAGATCTGTGCAATATAATTGTGACAAGATCCATTGTGTATATAAGCAGTATTAACCAGATATAAAATGGGAACTGCATAGTCCATGGCACGACGATGGTTTCCAAGCCTTGTCAGCGTTGTTCTGATCTGCACGTTTTACTGCTGTAGTTCATTTAACTCGACGTACTGGACCTTTTGGAAACCTATAAAACGATAACTCCGTATTATTTATCTGGTTGTTTGTACAACTGATTGTCATTTCAAATACTTGATCCCAGCAACTACCTTGTGATTACTAGATTGTCTCTTTGCTACGTCCAAAATGGCGGTGTTTACTTTTCGACTTGCCTGTAATATATACGTGATTTATCATTATTAGCTAACAAGACATTTTATTAAAGCCTCCCCAGTGGCACAAGGTATGTCTGCGAACTTACAGCGCTAGAAACCGGGTTTCGATACCCGTCAAGAGCAGAGCACAGACATACCTTTGTGTAGCTTTGTGCTTAATTACAACCACATTTTATTAAATGAAATATTTATCAATAAAAATTTCTTAACTAAGGTTCCGAAACAATGCCTGCCCTTTGAAGAAACCAAATAAAAATTTTACCTTTAAATTAATGATACAATATGCATATAATGTTTGAAACTAAAACAAATAGATAAACAGTCTTTAAACTCAGCTCATTAAATACATTTATATATCGAACTGAAACAAATACATGCATAATTTTTTACCGAATCTGTTAGAAGTTAATTTCCTAATTGACACGCTTTGTTAATATTTCTGTTCATTCGTAGCTTTATTTTGGTTATAGGGTTTTTTTTCTTTCTTCAGTTAAACTAAATAATTTCAGTAATTATTATTTTTTTATAGCAAAGCCACATCAGGCTATCTGCTCTGTCCACCGAGGTGGATTGAACTGCTGATTTTACCATTGTAAATCTGAAGACTTTCCGCTGTCCCACCGAGGGACTTCAGTAATTGAATTATCTATCAAAGTAATTTACTGTTTAAAAATAAATATTAAATATTTTATTATTCGCTGAAAAAAATAGATGTATTGCTGTTGAACTGATGGTGTTTAAATTTTATAACTTGTTGAATTAATATGAACGAAAAGTAATTACATCATTTGCATTTTGCTCATTCGTATAGAATTTTAATCATGCTTTTAAGATAAGTTTAAATAATAAGCATTTAGAAATTTATTGAATCATTCTTTGGTATACACTCATTTATACAACAAATTTTCGTCAAAAATGGTTCGTTAGGGCGCTTGACTGGCAATCTGAGGGTCGCGAGTTTGAATCCCCGTCACACCGAATATGCTCTTTCAACCGTAGGGGCGTTATATTGTGACGGTCAATCCCACTATTCGTTGGTAAAATAGTAGCCCAAGAGTTGGCGGTGGGTGGTGTTGACTAGCTGCCTTCCCTCTAGTCTATCACTATTAATTAGGGACGGCTAGAACTGATAGCCTTCGTGTCACTGCGCGAAATTCAAAACAAACCAGAAATGGTTGATTTATTTGGTATTCGGTTTTCAATTTCAATTTGATTATTTCGAAGTTATTCTACATCAATTCGAATTATATTTCCTGTTCATTTC
>NW_013667502.1:193100-213906 GCF_000517525.1 Limulus polyphemus
GAATTATATTTCCTGTTCATTTCAAAATGAATATAATTCTTTTAATAGCAACGAGTTCATTTATTTCTCGATAATTTTTTTAGTTTTAATTTTTTATGTTTTTCCTAACTTATATATTTACTTTATCGACTACTCAGTTTGGTGCTGTTTTTTTTTTTTAAATTTATATATCAAAGACTATGACCTAAGGTTCTACTTGTTTATTTAAGGTTTATACGAACCATTTGAAAAAATTCAGATTAGTTAATGATTGCTTAATCTCTGTTGCTCAGATAGGGAAGATTGAAGAGTTTTCAGAAAACCTAATAAGCGCTTTATTCAAAAAATAAAACAAAAAACATTATCACCCCTTTTGAAAATTTCTCTCACACAGTTTAGTTTCAGATTCCACATTCTGCTTCGCAATAAACTTCAGATCATAAAGCTAAACTTTTTTTATAGTTTCTTTTCAGAAGCAGACTTCTGTATAAATGTATGAAGTAATAATTCTTCTCATAAAGATCTAAGTTTACTTTTGAAACTAGACACCGTTTTTCATAAAAATGAAATATTTACTTCATTGTAGTATAAAGATAAGAAAAGTCTGCTATGCTATATTTGAATTATATTTCACGTTTAATTAACAATACATTTTATGTCGGCGTTACAAGTATGGTTTTAATTTAAGAGCATTGTGGGTTTCTAGAAAACTTCAGTTTTTTGGCAAATTTAAAACACTAGCTTGAAATAAATCCATCAAAAGCTGAACACATAGTCTCAGTTTAGCAGAACCTTTTTCTAAGAATGAGGAGTGAACGAATAATACCATATTTTCTCACTATACACATCCAGCTTTCACAATATCGTTAATTTTAAAGCGGTTTATCGTTGTAAAATATTACTTATTATTATATGTACTGTCTAATCCACAACACGTTGTGTAATTAAAGTCAAACATTATAGTATTTGCCATAGTAATGCCCCCAGTGGGTCAGCGGTAAATTTATGAACTTACCACACTAAAATCCGGGGTTCGATACCTCGTGGTGGACAGAGCATGGATAGTAAATTGTGTAGCTTTGCACTAAAACAAAAAAATCAAAATCAAGCCTTAGTAATATATTCAGTAAAGAAGGGAGACTATGCTAGATCATAATACACAGCCCCCCCCCTAGAATCCGGGTTTCGATACCCGTGGTGGGCAGAGCACAGATAGCCCGTTGTGTAGTTTGTGCTCAATTACAAACAGATAAACATAATACACAGTTAAATATGCTATCATTAATAAATTATTTATCTCAAAAATGTATTTTATGGATATTGTTTTAATACTTTTTTTCTGTATTTTTAGCGAAATAATGTTATTGAATTTACATTTTCTTTTTAAACTCTCTCTCTTTATATATATATAGGTTTGTGTGTGTGTAGAATTTGTTTATTTTAGCCGTAATTATTATAAACGACATTACGAATATATTATTAAGAGGTCATCTTAAATACTTTATGTAATTTTAATGTTGAAATAATGATTTAAATATAATATTAGTATTAATTTATTATTATCTAATTATAAAACTAGACAAAAACTACCTTTGATATTTATGACAAGCACATATAATTTTCTGTGTCATATGATAAACATTTTAGGTAAAAGGATTAGGAAAAGGAATTAATAAAATCTAAATTACAGTTTGTTTTTTTGGTATAGAAATCATGTGATTTTGTAAGAGTGCGCAAAAATAATATTTTTAATTAACTCATTAAGTTGACATTATTCTTTGCTACATTAAATATAAAACCTAAAATGAAAGCTTGGGTGTCATTACCCACATCTTTATACAAAAAGCATCCCATTTATACAAAAAATACATAAAAATCAACTGAAGTTTGCATGGAATTTCAACTTACACAAACGTTTCCATTATCACTATCTGCTGTTGACATCACAGGCTCTGTTTAATCCACCGCTATAACTAGATTACAGGTATATACATCACAGTTCTTTTCCAACCATTACTTGGTGAGTGTCTGTGCATTCATTTGTTTAAATAAAAAAAGTTTTCAAAATATCCCCAAAAAATTCTCTCACTTGCTTCAACTGTTACAGAAAAATCGTAAGAACATCATTTTTCGAATCTAATAAAGTTCAAGTTTTATAACTTATTTCTTGACTAACCTTCCTAGTCGTCTATGTATTCTGTCTATTATTAAAAACTAGAAATCACTGGATGTTAGAATACTTATAATCGATCACCTATTTTTGTTTTGTTTTTCTTTAACTTACTGAACATAAAACTATAACAAAAAATCCCGATGTACGTTCTTTTCTAATTAAGTATTTGATATTAACCCTAAACTTCAACGATGAAGCATATAGCTATCCTCATTTCCAAAATTAATAATAAATCCTGATCACCTTGGGTTTGCATAAAACCCTGTCTACCTTGGGTGTTCGTGAAATTTGATTCATTTTTATCTATTTATAAAATAAAATTATGCCTGTTAGTCCCATAGATGATAAGTTCTGCTATGTGAATTTGTTAATAACACCAACTACTCGTTACGTTGAAGAACACCAATTAACTCATCCGCTGCAGGGTTTAAACATCCCCCATAATTCACAGAGGCAACAATGTACCGATCAAGCGCCTCCATTCTTCTCAGTTACTTCTATTGTGATCCCGAGAGGGAGGAGTCAGTAATCGAAAAAACTGTAGTACTTGTACATGTGTGCTCAGTTTGATCCCGCTAGCTTGTGAGTAAGGATATGAACACACTTTTTTAACATGACACCCTCCATAACTCAGAAGAGGCCGGGAACACAAAATCCAATGCTTCATTCGGGTGAATAGCACACAAACATTACTCTGTTTCATTCGTCGATATGATCTTATAAATAAAAACATTAAAAAGTATTCTTAATTATAAGTTATAAACTCCGAACACATCATAAAGCGTGCGGATGAATACATTAGATAGATGGATAGGTAGGTAGGTGGATAGAGGCGAAAAAGTTAATTTAGTTACTTTTATCATATAAATAGAAACTTTTAGTGTAGTGTTTCACGTTACTTAATCTTCCTTCCGACGTCAGAACAAGATTATAACAAACAAGTAAGACAAGAAACAGGAGAAGAACATAATGTTGGAACTAAACTCTCTGACTGCAAGTATACCAAATGAGACATTTGACGCTTGCTGTAGTAACATATGAGTAATACAGCTGTTCTTGTTTTGGTTTGGTTTCTGAGTAACAGTGTGAGGCTTTATTATAAGTGCCAACTTTTAAACAAAAATAGCTCAAGATAGATATCGTTTCAAGGCCTGGAACTGAATTCTCTTTTTCATACATATGCATTTAAACTTTATTATAATAAAATCACATTTTGAAATTTCCGGATTACCGGTCAGCTTGAAAGTTCGATTTCGTTTCTGTATTTCTACCTTTAAAAAAGCATAAATCCTTCATTTTTAAACACAGGACTAATTACTCATAGTGTTATAACAGAAATTTTCGGCAAATCTAATCTCATCAGCTGAGTGACAAAGTGTGACAAATTGAAAACTGGTTTTACAAAGTTTAATAATGTGTTGTTTTTTTTTTGTTTTTTTTCTTAATGCTTAATATTATATTTGCGGGGAACATAAGAGACAAAGGATTATTGAGCTAACAGATAAATTGTACAATTCCAAACACGAACGTTATATTTTGTTATTAAGCTGATAAACTAGAAACATTGGCTCTTAATCTGGCGATAGGAACTACATATATAAAACCATTAAATGCCGACGTAAATTCGCAAACTAATACTTGTGTTTAAAAAACAAAGTATTTGGAAAAGTAGTCATCTGGAGTCAGTTATTCGAATATAATGCAAGATGCATTAAAACCCAGACTTTTTATAGTATGTGACTACTGGCGTATTTCGTAGAACAATTAAATCAAAGTATACTTGTGTAGTGAAAAACATAATATATAGTAACGAGATAATGAACCTAATACTTGACGTTTCTGTTGTTTTTTGTTTGCGTTAACTTTAATAAAACAGGTGGATTTAAAATTTAGTTATTTTTCACTTACTTCATTGTCTGTATAACTCACCTATTAAAAACCAGTATGTTGTTCCTATTAGAAATTGAATCTTTCCTGTTCAGAATATGTGCAATTTTCTATTATTGTAAAACAAGGCATTTATGTCAACATAGATTACGTGTGTTCATTTTACTCAGTGCTCTCTTTCATTTGTCACACAAAAGTACAGCATGCCTTTATGTGGGTGGTAGGGAAGTCAATTTATTCAGTGCAAACGTAATGGTTTTTCCAGGACAAATGTTCTCTGTTGTTTTACTACAACAACCCCGGGAACGATAACTCTCGTATTTTATCAACTTATAATAATTCATTGGAAATGACAAAATGATGCTTTTACCATCTATGATTTTGTTTCGTACATAACATGACGTAAACGCTATGCAACTCAGTTTAGATAGGTACAAAGAGAGGTCTCTGGCTACTGCTATATTTATATAGATAGAAAAAAAATATCAAATGGCATGAAGCTATTCAAGGTAGTTCCTGTCTTTTTATTGTAATAAGCCTTCACTTTATCCATGTTGTGATCTATATATATATCGAGGAAAATAAACGTTGAAATATATTTTAGGCAACAAAATGTGATTTATATATTGACTTGGGTAGATTCAATATTTAGATGATTTAGAAAAAGTCTTTATGTTCACTTAAAGCAGGTGGTCAGTGTTTTGTTTGTTTTTCAAATATTCTTTGATTGTGTAAGTTATGAGTTTCTTGTTTTTCATGTTTGTGTGGATTGTAAAGTTACTGTCCTTAAGGTATTCCATTAGTCTCTTAAAGTCAAACAATTACACCATCCATTTTCTTTAACAGTCCTTATCCAGATTAATAATGATATTTTTGTTAAGAAACCATTGGTGGCGACATGTAAACTATTAAATTTCAAACCCATATATGTATAAAAGTGTACTGCTTGGTGTTTATTTGACAACTTTCAAGTGTTTGAATTAATTTTGTTTTGCTATTAAAAAGCACAACAAAATTGATATAATTTATTTACATATTTCTTTTTATTGAATTTTATATTGTATTTATTGCTTGGTTCCAGATGTATTATATAATATCCAACACAACATCTGGCAGTTGAATAAACATCCACCCAGAGTTAATTGTAATTACAATACTCAAACAAAGTTTGCATTCTTTATTTTTTTATTACTAAATGAATAACTCGTGTAATGTGAGGTGAGAGGTTTATGAAAGTTTTTTTAATATGCCAGTGGCAATATAAAGATTGAAAATACATAAGAATAAAATTATTTATGTTCACCGAACTTGATTATTTAAATAACATTTTATTGTCTATTTTAGTTTTTTTAACCAAAATGCAACAAGTAACATGTGACTTACAAAAATCTCACTTAATGCAAATGTGTCTATTTTGAAAATATATATAAATGATGTGTGAAAAAAATCCCTAAAATGATTGATGGGATTTGAAAACGAAGTGCAATTGTAGAATTCATTTTTACCAGTAATGAATATAAAATAGTGTTTCTAATTTGGGCTTAAATATTACAGTAATGATTAAAAGTACATAGACTGTATGTGTACCCCATGTAATGAAAGAGGAAACTGGAGAAATCCTATCAGTACCCCTAGTGGCCACCTCCATTGGCTGATCTATATTTAACCAGCACTGGAGCTATTCCTAGCTGATTAAACCATATCTGACAGGTCTAAGTACAAAAGCCTAGGAGGAATTAGAATACAAACAAACAAACTTCTTTCAAATTATAGTAGGATTGTATACATTTTTTCAAAACAAAAGTATTTCCCAAAATTGGAATAATACAAACACTACTAATATATTTCAAGCTGATATTATAAGAATACAAGTAAAAAAAACATTTTGTAAATGTAAAATGACATAGGGATGGCAGTGCCAAAAAGAATTCAAACAAGAATATAGGGATGATACAGCATTACATAGATCATCCTTACATGACTTTCAATATTATAATTTCATGTTACACTGCAAAAAGCACTAGTACAAAATGGTTACGAAGTCAGTCAATTCGACCGAACTCTTAGCGAAAGTGTGTAATAGTTTTTACTAATTATGACATGTTTTGACTCAACTGGATTTTACTTGTACGTAAGTCTTAGGCTCTTAGTTACACTACATTGGTGCCTACCCTGACTTATTTATGATATTATAGTAAAGAAACTGCATACCAACAGTCAGGAATATATAACTTCCAACTGCAGTAATATTAAAGTCAAGTATGCATTTTACAGTGTAACATTAAATTTTAATATTGAAAGTAACGTATGGATGATCTATGTATAGTTGTATCATCCGTATATTCTTGTTTAAATTTTTTTGGCACTGTCATCCCTACATCATTTTACATTTAAAAATTGTTTTTATTACTTGTTTTGTGACGTTTTTGTGATACTTCATATATAATATAGAGGTTAGCTCCCTAAAGACACTGGTTGTATAGTGTACAAAGCATTGAATATTCTACATGTTACAGTCATCCAATGCTCATCTATATTGACTGGTAATTCCTGTTTCACCCTGTAACTTAAACTTTTTAAAGGAACACCAGATTTCTGTCAAAAAGCTAACTTCAAGGGGTAATAATAATAATAATATCGTTTACATTAGAATTATGATTTTTAGCCGCGGCATAGCGACTCATATAACGGCTAAGAGTTGTTTTGTTTTCAAGTACAAACGTTCAGTTCATAGCTCCATCATCTCTTGACCGATTTTAGATTTAATTACAGTTTTGGACAAACCCTTTCGATTGATGTATTTGACCACGACCAAGGTCTCATAGATGAATTTACTCTAATCCTGCCTAAATGAATTTTAATTTGAGAGTATACTGAAAGAGATCCTGATGAGTAATAAAATCGAATCGAATATAAGCGCGCCCAACGATTGGTATTGCTGGCGCACAAAAATATATCTAATAAACAAGGAAAACAAAGGTCTCATAAATTAATTTAGTCTAATCCTGCCTAAATGAATTTTAATTTGAGGGTATACTGAAAGAGATCCTGATGAGTAATAAAATCGAATCGAGTATACGCGCGCCCAACGATTGGTATTGCTGGCGCACAAAAATATATCTAATAAACAAGGAAAATAAAGGTCTCATAAATTAATTTAGTCTAATCCTGCCTAAAGGAATTTCAAGTGCCGCGGCTATTGATGATTCCCTCTTGTTTTTAATTACTGCACTTATTAAGAGTAAGCGGTGACATCGTGCACTGCTCAGAAACACAGAGTGTATTTAGGTTTAAACTGACGTTAGTGATAAAATAGTTGTAGAGTTATCTCGACTGAAACATGAAGAAGTAAGATGTACAATTTGGTGGGTTGGTCACTTTCTGGTTTGGTATCTTAGAAATGGTTTCTTGCCTTGTTTTTGGGCTTCTTTGGTAGAGAAACAAATGAAAGTAAGTGGCAATCATCTTTTAAGGTAAAACTCTCTGTCATTGTTGATTTCTTATTGTGCATATTTGCATTATGCCGATTGGGTACTTTGGCCATCCCTACATATATAATCTACCGATTATGTGATATATATATAACATAGCAGTATTAACACTGAAAAAAATTGGTCTTATCAGTCTGTATGCATGTTTTAGCATATTATGTTATGCATATGGTTAATATGATACGGGTATTATTAAGGTGCAATATATGTTATATTACTCTGTATTCAAAAATAGACACAAAACAACCACGTTGTGTACATTGTAACTTAATACCAATTTCGAACTATACATTAAATCATAAGAGTCGTTGTTCACTTTTTTAAATTTGCCTCAACTGGCCAAACAAACCTTGTAGTAAATTAACAAGTCTTCAAGTAAATGTATATAAACATCATTAAGTTGGGTTTACATGAAAAAAAAATATTCATTACTTCAGCCCCCCAAGTGGCTTAACGGTAAGTCTAATGGTTTGTAACGCTAAAAGTAGGATTTCAATACCCGTGGTGGACACAGCACAGACAGTCCATTGTGTATCTTTGGGCATAACAAAGGCTCGTATGGGTAATGGCCAGGTGGTTAGGGCGCCCGACTCGCAGATAGCCCTTGTGTAGCTTTGCGCGAAATTCAAACCAAACCAAATAAATAGCGCGTAGGCCATTACTTTGTTATATTCCAGCCAGTTTGATGGTCCCTGGTATTGGGCAAAAGTCTTCGTCGGTACTAAATATGGCAGATATAGTGTGGTTGATATAGCATATTCGTCTTTGCTTTCACACATAAAGTTTGGAATTCGACTGCTAACTAAGGTCGCGGGAACTAGGGCGTTGCGCATGCAAGGATCCCATCATTTATAGGTGTTTCGATTTTGTTAAGTGATTTACAACATTTGTACATGTATGGTTTCCGTCAAATACAAGGTTCCAATATTTTTTAAAGGTTTTTCAGCACCTCCCACTACAAAAAATTGTTCAAGTGTCAATGTGGCTAACATAAGTCTTCACAGTTAATATATACCGAATGTTTCAAATGTCACTTCGGCCGTTCAGATGACTACATTTAGAAAACCGATGGACATGGTGTTGAGAAAGTCAGTGTGAAGACTAACTTGGCCTAAAGGAAAAACAACCTAGTGACTTGTTCAAAGATTTTTGAAGACGATCTTGGTTTGTTTGTAATTAAGCACAAAGCTACACAATGATCTATCTGTGCTCTGCCCACCACGGGTATCGAAACCCGGATTCTAGCGTCGTAAGTCCGCAGACATGCCGCTGTGCCACTGGGGGCGACGATCTTGGACGATGGCTTTTGTAGCAAAAATAAAAATATACATTTTTATAGGTGATTATATAAAATGCTTTATATATTCTATATAACAAGTAAAACGATATATGAAAAGTACATATTTCTGTATCAAGAGGCAGAAATGTTGATTGCATCAAATTTAATTGGTGATAAAGCTACTAATTAAAGGCTACGTGAATTCACTATAATACAGATCAAGCTTAATAAAGAAATAAATGCAATAAAGATCGATTTTGATACCCTCCAGTGGCACAGCGGCATGTCTGCGGACTTACAACGCTAGAAACCGGGTTTTGATACCCGAGGTGGGCAGAGCACAGATAGCCCATTGTGTAGCTTTGTGCATAAAATTCAAACAAACAAATCGATTTTGATCAAGAAACAAATGCCTAACTTCGTATACTATGTAACAATATGTAGTGTAGAAATGCTTAGCAGGAGGTTAGATTAGATTTTACTTTTATCTGCAGAGTCGTCCTGGACAAACAAAATAAGCAATTCAACGATAGTCAAAAGGCTTCTTAAACCTTCCATACTCAAAGTTCATAATTTACGTTAGAAGTTAAGTAAAACCGTACGATTGACTCGAGGGTGAAAACCGTGCCATACAGTTAAATTCTCGATAAAAATGCACCATCCATATTTAAAATGGCTTCTTATTATTGAAAACTTAATTGCAGTTTCAGTGTCAGGACTTTTTTTTCCTTTATTCGCCCATTCACATAGTGTTATCAAACCCGAGGTTAATCACCCACGGAGTTCACCCATAGACTTTCAGCTGGTATTTATAATTTTATGAAAGTTACAAATCAAATACACTATTTAAATGTCGATCTCCTACTCAAACTTTACTGCTTAAAACCGTCTATTAGTCATGTTCTTAAGCCTTACAGTGTTCCTACTAACTTTTATCGTTAGTCTGTTTATTTGATATACGCCTGAATTTTCTGGAACACTAAGACAACGGGCTTGTTGTATAGTTTTAAAATACTATGAGAGTACCTAGTCGTAGATTTTTTTATAACATTAATTTGCTCGTGTATTTAGCTATTTTTCATATTCGCCCTTTATACTTTGAAAAACCATTAAACAATGTTCGCGATTTTTCTATATTGTTTTAAATATAAATATTTAATTGTCTAAACAGTGTGAAAAACTTTATTTATATTCAACAGTCAAAGATCTAGTATAAATTTGTAAACACAAGTAAATCATTAAGCTCGGTAGTGCTTAGTATGTAGGGATGGGCTGAGAAAAAATGTCCGCCGCATATTATGTATTGTTCATCATAATCTCAAATCTCTCTTATAACTATCTAAGAGACTTTTATAAACACCTAAGTTGGGTTTTGAGGTTTTCAAAAGATATTAAGACTTTCAATTTGGCCAAAATACATCGCTAAAGTAGATAATCATGAGTAGTGCAACAACCAAATGTTCTGTTGATTATTCTGATTCTGGCTTGAAGTTGTTGCGATAACTTATGGAGTGCAGAAGCAGTATAGCGTTTTACTAACTTCAACACATGATGTCCATCAAGACAACTCATCACACGAGGCTAAAACTGCTGCTTTCGTAGCGACTGGCATTCATTAATATTGATTGTTTAAAAAAAGAGGGGGAAATAAGTATGATGTAGGTATGACAGTGCCAAAAAATACAGAAACAAGGTAGGGATGAATACACAAAACCATACAAAAATCCCTACATAAGTATCCAGTAAGTACTGAGTCAATCTTATAAGCTTATGGATATTGGGCACTGTAAGACTGTATAGCACCATTCAGTTTAAATGCTTTTAATCAAACCTGAATTTATGCAACTTAAAGGAATTCAACATAATATTTAGTTGTAGATAAAAGTATTTCTTGGAAAAATTTGGCTACTTATGTAAGGATTCTTGTATGATTTTGTGTATTCGCTCCTACCTTGTTTCTGCCCCCCCCCCCAGTGGCACAGCGGTATGTCTGCGGACTCATACCGCTAGAAACCGGGATTCGATACCCGTGGTGGGCAGAGTACAGATAGCCATTTGTGTAGCTTTGTGCTTAACTACAACCAACAACAACCTCGTTTCTGTGCTTTTTGACAATGCCATCCCTACATCATCCTTATTTTTTCATTTTTTTGTTACTTGTACATATGTATATTACCCGTACTGTTTGATATATATGAAACATATCAGTTCTGCTGTTTGGCTAACGGTCTGGTATATTTTATCCAACTATGTCCGTTTAATTTTCTGTATATAAAAATGTTTCTTTTTTAATCATTTTCTGTTAAGGCCCAAATGGTTTTATTGTTCTTGTCTGTTATACCTATTACTAATTCAAAACCTTTGGGTTTTTTTTTTAGTTTGAAACGCTTTGCTCCAGACAACTAGTGTTTACTTCGTTTTGTAGCTCACGTTAGCCAATTATTGAACGAAATTAGGGTGACTAATATTCTCCAAAGATCGAGAGAATCTCGTAATAATAAAGTAATTATTATTCTGTGAGGCTCTTTCGATTTACATAGTAGTGCAGGGCGATTTAAAAGTAATTAGACGCTTCTTCATTAACAGTCAATTGAAGATAAGCGCCATAACTGTATTTTAACCTAACATTATTATCATATGGTAAAATTAGCTGCACTTGGTCTTAAAATTTCAGCCTCAACATGTGTGTCCATCACTTATAAAGTTTGTAGAAATTATGTCTAGAAACACTATCTCAAATACGTCAGGCAAGATGAAATTTCTTTCGTTTATAATATGATTCATTAGGTCATAAACCTAAGCGATTCAAAATAGTTTTCATTATTTTTTTCATGAAATGTAGATAATGAATGAAAATGAATTGACCGCAGTCGCACACCCGACAGAATTTTATTAGTCACTGAGATAATCTTGAGTAAAACTTTACATGTAAGGTATCACAATTAATTTTACTGACAGGAACTTTCCTGCTGCTTTACACGTGATTAAATGTCATTTATATTTATTGCTGTCTTTAGTTGAAAATTAAACATCCAATGCAATATACATATATCAACCTTTAAGTTTTTCTTCAAACCACAGTTTATAAACCTATTTTGCAGCAACGCTTAATTTGCTATAATAATAATAATATAGTTACACTGATATATGGCAAACGTAGATAGATAATCCAATAAATAGATAGGTGGATAAAACATCACAACTAAAAGCTTTGGCTTGCTGACGATGCTAAATCACATTTACACGTGTAACTACTATACGTTTAGTTTCCTGTTATAGTGAACGGTTACATGCTACAAACATATACTCGGCGTTCTTATCTTCATAAACTGAAACAATGATATAACCAATATTTGTTTGTTTTGGATATTCGCGCGCAGCTACAGAAAGAACATCGGCGCTAGTCGTTCCTAATTTTGAACTGATAAACTAGGGGAAAGAAGATAGTCAATAGCACCCACCGTCAACTCCTGGGCTACTCTAACTGAAAAGTGGAATTTGACCATCACTCTTACAACGCACTCACGGCCCGAGAGTGCGGAGGAAGATTTTATGGCAACAGGATGTGAACCATGGACCCTTGGATTCACAGCCCGAGCACGCTAACCACTTGGCCACACCCTGCCCGAATTTCGATATCATTATTTATGGATTAACTTTGCATCATCTATCAAATCTAAGACCCCAGTGGCACAGCGGTATGTCTGCGGACTTACAACGCTAGAAACCGGGTTTCGATACCCGTGGTGGGCAGAGCACAGATAGGCCTTTTGTAGCTTTGTGCATAATTAAAAACAAACAAACAAATCAAATCTAAATATATTCCCATTAAGTGTTTCTATATCTAGTATGTAGTAACAAGTTCGTTTGAAAATCTTGGTTTACGACTTTTCTCATGTAATTAAATTTACTGTAAACGCTACACTTTATTAAGTGTTTGGAAAAACTTACAGCATTTGTATGTGAAAGTTTGAATTACTAAATATTAAATTGATATTAAAATGTATAGAATATTTCGCTGGTCAGTTTTCGTTAGTTTTATATTTATTTTTTCTTGTTTTGAAACATATAGAATACTGCATTACATAAACTTTACGTTTCGTCTGTCCAAACAATTTTTGCGATAACAATAATATTATGTTAACAACTTTACAGCAGTAAAGTGCAGGAAAACATTCATATTATATATCAGGTTATAAACATTTAATGAATACTCTGCAGGAGTTGTTATTTTTTTCCTGCTGTTCTCTACAAATATGATAATATGGGCGTTTCTAAAAACTATTATCTCCTACTGGTGTAAATTTCTGAAAAAAAGTTCCTGTCTTTTCTATTAATTTTAACTCCAATGCGCATACGATTGACTAAATGAGTTTCTGTATCCTGTATTGCTACAATAAAGCATAGTAATGTTCATGTTTACAACAAACGTGTCTAGTTACATACAAATCTTTTTATGCATTCAACTGTTAAACACTGCTGGAAAACGTGAGCGGCCATTTGGGATTGGAATGTGCTGAAGTGTTTCTTTTAGACAAGTTAGTTCAATAGAGTGACTTCATTTCAAATTGAACAGAATCAAATAAAATGCAAATGACTTGTTTGCCAAGTTAAAAGTCGAGTCTTAATAATATATGGGCAAGCAGGAGTTACTTCTGCAGTTACTTTAGCTCCATTCACTTGATCTTGTGTAAATAAATCAAACGGAGACGATTCGTGAAAAACATTGAACTTGTTCAACACGAGAAGAATATTGTAATGTGTGTTTACGTTTTAAGTTTTATACACACAAATATACATATATGTGTGTGTGTGTTGCGATAGACATATATATACTTTTGACGTGCAGATTTTCTTGTAGGCGTTAGAAACATTTTTCATGTGGTTATGAATTTTCTTCAGTTATGATCAGAATATGTTGGTCAGTCTGTTTTTTTTTCCTCTACGAATATATCACCAAAATATCCAGTCTAACCTGCTTGTATTCTTTGTGTTTTTTACACAAAGTGAATTTTTTCCATATTTTGCTTCTAAACATATTAGCATTGCATTTTTAAAATACGTACCGATGTAGCACTGATATTTATCACCACTGTATATTTCCCTATTTTCTATGTTGATTATCGTGGTCGCAACATTTTTACGTTTAGTAATATTACGTTAATTAAATTTGAAAGTAAATAAAAATAAAGAAGTTCATCACTAGTTAGCCATACACATAATTAAATAGGTCCAGTAATAGTTGAATAAATTCGCTGGTGAAGTTCATCAATAGTTAGCCATACAAATAATTAAATAGGTCTAGTAATAGTTGAATAAATTCGCTGGTGAAGTTCATCACTAGTTAACCATACAAATAATTAAATAGTTCTAGTAATAGTTGAATAAATTCGCTGTGAAGTTCATCACTAGTTAACCATACAAATAATTAAATAGTTCTAGTAATAGTTGAATAAATTCGCTAGTGAAGTTCATCACTAGTTAACCATACAAATAATTAAATAGGTCTAGTAATAGTTGAATAAATTCGCTGGTGAAGTTCATCACTAGTTAACCATAGAAATAATTAAATAGGTCTAGTAATAGTTGAATAAATTCGCTGGTGAAGTTCATCAATAGTTAGCCATACAAATAATTAAATGGGTCTAGTAATAGTTGAATAAATGCGCTGATATATTTTACGCACAACATTGATTTTTACAAGGTTCTTTATGTCGTTACCTACCTGTACGTCAGGTCCTCTGCTAATTTGTACATCGATTATATCTGTAACACAATACCTTAAAAAGATACCTTTTTTGCTCGTTTTTGTAATTACAACGTCATTGGCCCTAGAGTCTAGACAATGAGATTACGTCAAGTGTTTATGTAATTTTTGATTCGTGGATGTTGTTTTTGAAGCAGAGGTTTCTGTTATGAAACCATTATTACCTCTGTCACCGAGGGTGGACGAGGTTATGTTTTCATCCTTGTGCGTGTTTGTCAGCAAGATTTCTCGAAAACGGCTGAATGGATTTGGACGAAAGTTGGTATAGATTTGGACTATGACCCAACTTAGAAATGATTAGTTTTGGAGTGTCAAGGTCACAGCAAAATTACGAAAATCCAAAACATCCCTATCTGTTAACATGGGGACCGATTTTTCACACTACTTTTGCTCTATAACGCAGTCAAAAATGATCGGATTTTGATTAAACTTGGTGGACATATGTAGAATGTTATTCCTCATTGTCCTGCCAAATATGGTCTGTGTCCGTTGATAACGACGGACATACTGACACATTTTCGTATTTTCTGAAAGCCGAATATGATCAACGCTGTGTAGCTAAGATACGCGTTCTACCGAGTGCTCCTTTAGTTTACATAATGTTTTAAAAAGTAAGAAAAGTGAGTATGTTGAGAAAAAATTTTAAATAGAAAAAAGTTAGACTTAATTTCATTTGATTTAGATAAAGTATTGTTTCTTTGTTGTTAAGCGCAATTCTACACAAGGGACTACTTTTGCCCTACCCACCGCGAATATCGAAACCCAATTTTAAGTGTTATGTGCCCTCAGACACATCGCTAAGCCACTGGGGGCCTAGACGAAGTCATTCATATAATCAAACCACACTGATCAAAGTTTCAGTTAATTGATATATCAACTCGACATCAACAATATATATATAGCTCAAACACCCATAGCTAGATAATATTCTAACATATATTCTGTGATTTCAGTGTTTCTGAATCATTTCATTAAACAAAAATGTACTGATTAAGATTGTTTGCATATAAAATATGTTCATGGTAAAGTTTGAACATTTCTGAATATCAAGTACCAATTACAAAAACAACATGGCGCGTATATGTCACAAACAAAACTTCCCAGTTTTGAAAGGAATTCGTCTAACTGCACGTGTTTTAAGTGATTAAAGTACAATAACAACGTTCAAAATCTTATGAAATGTTGCCTTCAATAGCTGATGTATAATACATTTGTAAACACAATAGAAATTTCGACAATAATTCTCCTTCGATGGGACAGTGATAAGTTTACAAAATTACAGCACTAAAATCCGGAGTTCGATTTATCAATATGGCTTTGTTCTAGAGTGAAAAATCAAACAAACAAATCGGCAATAATTAATTCTTGAGTATATACTAGTCAGTGTTCTAACTTTAGATATCCGATTAATGACTCTTAAGTATTATAATTGTGTCAAATATTTCGGCTTGGCGTGGCCGAGTGATTGGGGCACTCTAATCGCAATCTGCGGGTCGTGGCTAGCTGCCTTCCCTCTAGTCCAGTGGTTCTTAACTTTTTGCTCCATGCCCCACCTCGACACCTCAAAAACTTTGATACCCCCTTGATATAAAAAACAAATTTGGTGTTTGAAATAGTATAATAATATAACGTAAAATTTAGAAATTTACCAAAATTTCACACCCAAATGAAAATTTTTTCTTATTGTAGCATTTTCAAATTGCCCCAATACATTCAAATTACCCCCGTGTGGGACGTGCACCCCACATTCAGATTCACTGCTCTAGTCTATCATTTCAAAATTAGGGACTGCTCACGCAGTAAGCTCTTAAATCGCTTTGCACGAAATTCAAACAAACAAACGGTGTTGAATACTGTTTTAGTTCGTGAACCTTTGTGTGGACACCTATTGTGCATTACTCTCTCAACGTGCACGTGGAGTTCAATTTCTGTATAAAAACTATAAAAAATAGGAAAATGCACCTTTACGTTTTCATAAAAAGGAAACGTATTGAATGAACGCTCATAACATATAATAAAAATTACTTTATTCTATACTAAAAATGCAAACTAATGTTAGTGAATAATATCAGGTTGCATATTTTAAATTTTTAAATATTGCAATCTAACCTTCTATTACAGAATTAAATAAATGATAATATTTTATATTTAAACTCTAAAGACTAAATGATAGAAAATCATAAGTTCTTGGTGCATCATCTACTTCCGATCTCAAATCTTTTGCTGGATATACAAAACTGTTTAGTTTAAGAGTTATTATTTAGTTTATTTGGTGATTTAATATTTAATTTACTTTTCATAACAATAGAGTTAAAAGTAATTATTTTAAGGCGATAGTTACGACAAGTTTGGTTCCTGAACTCGCTAAGAGTCATACATTGTGTGTGTTGTTCAATTGTTGTAGTATTGTTGATGCCAAATTACTCGAATATTCGGTATTTTTCTCGTTACTTTAAGTGAGTATTATTACCTTATAGTCCCGCTCGCGTAGTTTAGAGAAAATTCGAGGCCTCAGTTGGGCAATGTATAAATATAGGCGACCAAGCGAGCACAAGAGGAGTGATGTAAAGTAAAGTTAAGAAAAAAGTAAAGTTCAGTCAGGAAAAAGTTATAAAATGTGAAGTTAGCCAGTGTGTGAGTGATTAGCCGTAACGGGCGATATTTTAAAGTGAATTTCACAGTTTAATAAAGATAAGGAGAATAAATTGTCTTCTCAAAGGGTGTTCTAAAGTAATTGAACCCGTCTGTGTGGACTCCGATGAAAAGGAGACAATTATTTAAAGTTTAGGATACGACTGTGATAACCCACGGAGTAACGTAAATGAATTATTCACTGATTTGTATTGTAAGAAAAGAAGATAAAGAAAAATAATTAGTTTTGTCTGTTGGATTCTAAAGTAATTGAATCAGCCTGAGTGGACTTTTGATAAGAAAATGGAATTATTTAGAGTTTTAGATAAAACTGAGATTTCCTATAGTGTAAAGAATTTTTGTGCATGTTTTTGACTTGTTTTGAAATATATTGTTTTAAAACAAGAGGATTTTGTGCTGTCCGTTTATTGTTCGCATTTATCGCCAATAAGTCAGACATCTTCTGCTGAAGAATCCTCAGCCCACTCATATGCGTGAAACCTTGACATCTTTATTTCAAAAACTTGGATATATTCCATATTAAAATATGGAAAGCAAAACCTTTAAGCAATAACTGGTCATTTCTTTTGAATGAATTGAAATAAAGTGAAAATAACTGTCGTTTCTCCAATCTTTTCTTACCGTCAGTTGATTGCATCTTGTATGTATTGTCTTAAGTGTGAATACGAATCAAAAGTTTGAATACGTATATAAATATATTTATTTACGCCTTGGCAATGCAGCGCCCTTTAAAAATCAGTTTCATATTATTTTACAATATATTTTATTTCTATAATGGTATACAAGTATTTCGTACCAAAAGCGGCGAAATTACTATGCGTGTAAATTCTTAATTTTTTAACGAATAAGAAAATTCAAAACTGTTTTTTTTTCCATTTCTTTCATCATTTGGAAAGAATATGTAAGATTTTTGTTAAAATTTATACAAATGTGTGTACTTGTTAGCCCAAATATCTCATAATATACGAGGATCAAAAAGAAACGGTCTTAAATTTTATAAATTTCGACTTTAATTAGATCTTTATTCATTTGTTTAAAAAAAACTTTGTAACTAACCTCTTAAATAATAGTACAACCTTTTTTTCTGGCAGAATATTGTTTTATTTGGAAAGAACCCGTCTTTACTTATTAAATCACCTGCTTTTACTTTGTCTGATTTCATGATAACTAAAACATGTTGGAGCTTCAACTTTTCTAGTGCTTGTAATTATTTTCATTTTATAATATCCAGTTTCATATTAAACTCATACTAGTGGAAACTTTACAGCGCTGTTTTACCAATTTTTAAACTATATCAAAGTGCGCTATGTGTAGACCAAATGAATTATCTACTGCCTGTATAATTTTAGGTGGTATTGAAAATGATACATTTTTAGTTAATACCTATTCTGCGACATCATTGATTGTACAAAAGACAAGTAATAAATGTCCAAAAAAATACAAATTTGCTTCCAACAGTTCAATTTGTCATCATTTTTCTTAATAAAATCCTAACTTAAAATATTATGCATGCTTTTTTTGTTGTTGTTGTTGTTAAGCAGAAAGCTACTCAATGAACTATACTTGTGCTGTGCCCATCACAAGTATCGACAGCATTATAAGCCATCTGACCAACCGCTAAACACTGGGGGACACGATATTATATATTTCACTAAGTTACAAATATTTTTTACGCAATTTATTTGTTTCTATTTAATATACTACAACGCTTTAAAGGTCAATCTCTATGTCTTCGACAAGTTTTGCTGACAATATGTAACTCTTTATTGAAACCTAATTAACCAAAAATTGTAACATGTGACATTAAAGTTTATATTCCAAATCTTAAAATATCACATGCTCTAGTTCATGATGTTAAGAGTTTGTTTGTAATTGTTTATTTTAATTAAGCACAAAGCTACACAATGAGCTATCTGTGCTCTGCCCACCATGGGTATCGAAACCCGGATGTTAAGAGAACTCATAGGTTCAAAACATTAATGAAAGATAAAAGTAAGAAACTCCATAAACCGAGCGCTTTCGAAAGGTAGTCCCGTCCCACCAAACATGCTCGCCCTTTCAGTCGTGGAGGCGTTATAATGTTACGGTCAATCCCATAATTCGTTGGTAAAAGAGTAGCCCAAGAGTTGGCGGTGGATGGTGATGACTAGCTGCCTTCCCTCTAGTCCTTCACAGCTAAATTAGGGACGACTTGCACAGATAGCTCTCGTGTAGCTTTGCGCGAAATTCAAAAAAAAAATCGAAATGTAGATCTTTCTTCATCAGGAGCAAACTGGGAATCATTTCCTAGTTGAAAAACATGGTCCGCGATCAACTTCTGGAAGCCTAATTAACTAAAAGGTTTGTAAATATTGGTAGCTGATGCCTGGGTGTTATTGTAAATGGTTTTAATGAAATAAAGGGGACAAATAAAACCAACTACACTGACATAATGAACGGTATGTATAATAAAAATATATCTCTGTACATTACACAACATATTTTATTCATTTTGTCTAGGATGGTTATTCAACGTTAAGTCACCAGCCTCTCCTTATAAAGTAAATCGCTTGCAAGACTAAAAAACTGATTTTATAGAATTGGTGCGCGAATTGCTTCTATACATAAATTGTTTCTTTGTTATTAAGCACAAAGAATAGGCTATCTGTGCCGTGCTCACCATGGATATAAATCCGGTTTTAAGCGTTATATGCCTTCAGATTTACTGCTGAAACACTGACGGGCATCTATGCATAAACATACATCGTTTATATTTTAAAAAAAAGGTATCGTAGTACTTTTTGTACCAATTTACTGTCATTTATATTCAAAGTACCCTTATTAATGAAGGATGAGTTGGTACGTGTTATTCAATATAATTCTTATGGAATCAGAGTGAGATAGTATTTGTTGTATTCAAATTATTCTAACTCACGAAGAACTGGATGAAATCTCACAAACCCTATTTACTCTTATCGAATGAGCGTGAGATAGTGTCGTTTGTATTCAAATTATTCTAACTCACGAAGAACTGGATGAAATCTCACAAACCCTATTTACTCTTATCGAATGATCGTTATTAATGGAGTACCGGTTAGTATCTCCCAAACACTAGTAACCCTTGCAGAATGAAAGTGAGTTAGTCCTAAGTATACTTAAGTTGTCGTTATTAATGGAGTACCAGTTAATATCTCCCAAACACTAGTAACCCTTGCAGAATGAAAGTGAGTTAGTCCTAAGTATACTTAAGTTGTCGTTATTAATGGAGTACCGGTTAGTATCTCCCAAACACTAGTAACCCTTGCGGAATGAAAGTGAGTTAGTCCTAAGTATACTTAAGTTATCTTTATTAATGGAGTACCGGTTAGTATCTTCCAAACACTAGTAACCCTTGCGGAATGAAAGTGAGTTAGTCCTAAGTATACTTAAGTTGTCGTTATTAATGGAGTACCGGTTAGTATCTCCCAAACACTAGTAACCCTTGCAGAATGAAAGTGAGTTAGTCCTAAGTATACTTAAGTTGTCGTTATTAATGGAGTACCTGTTAGTATCTCCCAAACACTAGTAACCCTTGCAGAATGAAAGTGAGTTAGTCCTAA
>NW_013667502.1:214906-221852 GCF_000517525.1 Limulus polyphemus
TCAGCGTCAGGTTAGTATACTTCCAACACTAGTAACCCTTGCGGAATGAAGTAGAGTTAGTCCTAAGTATACTTAAGTTGTCGTTATTAATGGAGTACCGGTTAGTATCTCCCAAACACTAGTAACCCTTGCAGAATGAAAGTGAGTTAGTCCTAAGTATACTTAAGTTGTCGTTATTAATGGAGTACCTGTTAGTATCTCCCAAACACTAGTAACCCTTGCAGAATGAAAGTGAGTTAGTCCTAAGCATACTTAAGTTATCGTTATTAATGAAGTACCGGTTAGTATCTCCCAAACACTACTAACCCTTGCAGAATGAAAGTGAGTTAGTCCTAAGCATACTTAAGTTATCGTTATTAATGGAGTACCGGTTAGTATCTCCCACACACTAGTAACCCTTGTAGAATGAAGGTGAAGTAATCCATTTATGGTCGAGTTACTCGTATGAAAGATATCTTATTTACTACTTACCATAATCAGGGTATTGTAGTCGGAGGGCAGTAAATTAACACTTTCTACACGTCAGACACACGTGTTAAAGGACTGTAAGTTAACACCTTCTATGCACCACTTATCCTTGTCGAAGAAGTATGAGTTATTATTCTCTACACTCATATTACATATGTCGGACAACTATTATAAAAGTAGAATGACCTAACAACCTTTATACTTATGATTACGAAATTGAGTTGATTAACTCTTTGTGAATCATGAACGAGTTATTACCTAATCAACGTTATCAAAGAAGTCAGATATGAATGAGTTATCATTTTCTATAAATCTCTTATGTTTATCGAAGAAGAGTGAGTAGTAACAGGTTCTCATCGTCCAATGAAAATGTTTTTATACCATTTATACTCGAGTTATCTTTATTAAAGAAGGGCCCTTTTGTACCTACATCCGGGTTTACC
The DNA here is from genome assembly GCF_000517525.1 of Limulus polyphemus. NCBI lineage: Eukaryota > Metazoa > Arthropoda > Merostomata > Xiphosura > Limulidae > Limulus > Limulus polyphemus. The sequence goes on from NW_013667502.1 coordinate 215,818, forward strand.
TTAGTGAAAAGATTCAGTCAGCTCTTTTTTTGAATTGTACTACATTACTGAAAGATCGCGTACACTTTCATTGTACGCAAAATTACCCTTATTGAAGAATGATGGGCTATCCATTTATAAGTAAATCAAAGTATTTGAGGACGATTATTTCATCTACATTTCCCCTATTATTGAAAGGGTAAGTCAATACGTTATATTCCAAGTTTGCCGTTGCTGAAGAGAAGATAAACATTAACGTTTATACGGTGAAAATCTGTTTTTAGAGTTTTATTACTCACAGAGAATTGAATTATGAAGTGAGTCATTGTAAGTAGCTATACAGTAAGACTAATCTCACAGCGTGAACGGAAATTAGTAAAAAGCATTCATGACCGTAATACTTTCAAGAAATGCATTTATATTTATGCGTAAATGCCTAACAGTATTCTTTACAATAAAGCTAACGTATATGTGGGTGTGTGTCAACAGAAGTGTGTTTGGAGAAATAATCGATCGTGCCATCTTGGGCCAAACATAGGTCACAGCTATATAATAGCAACGCTTTGCATAGCAGGTCTTAATATGGCTGTGTAATTCATAAGTTCCTAGAAAATGCTTTGTTCAAAGTCCCAAATGGGGTAGTACGTCGCCTCGTTTATTTGAATGAGAAAACAGGCTGTTCCCAGGGGACCCGAAGGAACAAACACAACTTCACTAAGTAATTTCATATAAGAGCTGATGTCTTTTGAAAACTCTGCAAATCAGTCTACGTGTGCAAGCATTATCCATGTGGAGTGTGTAGTCTTTCAGGCCTGAAGTTCTGTCCACACCTCGACTCTACAATAGCTGTTTTGACAAGTGTGGGTGCAAATATGGTGTCTCTACGGGTATTTCCGACAAATGTAGTTCATTTAACCTATTGAACTAGACACAGAGATTACTTATAATTGAGGGCTGGGGTGAAAACTATGTTGTTAATAAGAGTTCCAGGTGAAACTGTTGACTGTATGATTATAAGTAGTTTTGATATACATTACATTAAAGCTAAATAATCTATGAGAGAGCACGTTCTAATTAACTGTAAATTAAATAATCTGAGTTGTCATGTTATAGATACTGTATCATAATAATTCTTAAATTACACAAAAGTTAATTAAGATTTACCCTGCTGACACATGATAAAGATATTATATTGAATGTGCGTAATAGATATTTGAAGCACACTTCCCCTTCCTGGGCAGTGAAGAAATGTTTCTAATATGTTTTTATTATTTTTATTATTGTTTGAATGGATTCTCATGTAATATTTTAAAGTTTCCACTGACTTTTGCCGAAACAATTTAGCCATATCGCCAACATAATATCTTTATACAAAGATTATGTTTAATTTATAGGATGAACTTGTGAAATGTAAAAAATTAAAACACAAGTTTTTAAATATATTTACTTCTTTGTTGGTAAAGTCCCACGTAGGGTCAGCAGTAAGTTTATGGACTTACAACGCTTATCCGTAAGTAAAATTACAAAATTTAATGTAAAACTTTGGTATTGAACGATAGACTTATGCGGAATAAATTATGTATTGATTTTTTATTTTCTTTATAAGATGGAAGAACGACATATTCCCAAACTTTAAATATAATGTTTACCAATGTAGTAATCTCACATTGGACTCTGAAACAGGAACTGTTAACAAGCTTTCACTTGTTTCGTATTTTAAAGATACCATTATTGATATGTTTTACTAGCACTAATGTTCTGATTTCTATTTACAGAAGTTTACACCGATGACTGGGGTACCTGGCACAGTGGACCAATAGACTCCGCTAAACTCGGAATATCTCGTAAGAAAAGAAACAGCGCGAGGGTGATCGCCATGTAAATTGAAGCATAGTGACAAAATGGACTAATGATTTTTTCTTTGTGTATTGAACAAAGTATGGTTAGTTCCAAATTAGCTTTATTCACACGAAAAAAACCTGAAGAACCAGTACATTTTTCCTGTACCTTGTATTCTGACGTCTGACTACTGGGAACCAATCAAATCGGTGACCCCCTAGGTCTTGGTTACTTTCTCTATGTACTTTGTATACTGACATCTTCCACTGAGAAAAAAAAAAACAATCTGGGGACCCATTTTTTGTTGTTGTTGAATTTTATTTATGTTTCTCATTTGTTTACTGAAATCTAATAACAATTATTTGACACATCGGGTTTTCCTATTTCTTTATCAATTCTTTCTTCTACTTTGTATCGGGTGACTGCATTGCTTAGTTTTTGTCATTGTACTTCTTGTACTGATATTTTATTGTAAACAACCTATATTTCTCAGGTTAAAAATTCTATTCAGTGAATTCATCTTTTTAGCTTCCGTTCTGACAGTGACTCGCTGAAGAATATGCAGTCATATAACATGTGTCAAGCATAAGGATAGATCAGTGAATATAGATATTCTCTTTGAAAAACCATTCAGTTAATTGTGCTTATTACTACACTACCCTTGCAAGCTAACGTTTTTCTTCATAAGATGCATGCTAGTGTAATAAATAGTTTAGTTTGTAAACGATACGCAAGTGTATGAAGATGTTGTTTAATTCGAGGATTACGTACATGAATAACATTTTATTCAGTCTACGCGTAAATATTAATTGTTTGATTTTACTTGAAATATGAACCTAACAAATGAATCAGTAGAGGGCGGGGCATTAAATTGTTGGTATGAGTAACAGTCGGGCCAGGCCTAATGAAGTAAAGAAGGAGCCCGAAATGACGTAAGTTATTGTTAATTTATGTGAATGCGTAGATATTAGCTTGACCTGAAATGAACTACACACCATGATAACATACATAACAACCCAAATGTGTTAGTTGTCAGTAGACAGGAAATAAAATGAGTGGAAATTTTGAACGTTCTGATATCTGGTATTAACCTATGTTTAGTAAATATACATTACCTTAGTTAGTTAGTATATAATATATATTTTGCATGCAATATTCATGAAGTTTCTTGTTTAAGTTCCATTTTCTGAAGCTATACTTGTTTCATTTGGCTCATAGATATCAAAGCAACATTAACAAAACTATATTACATGTATAAAAAGCTCTAGATCTAACAATTCTGAGAGCATAGTTATCCTTATTCATAAACCTAACTCTGTGGGAAGTGAAATAAGTATATGTTGGTGTGTGTGAAATTTATGAAGGTGATGAATTGAAAATTAGTATATATATATATATATGTATGTGTGTGTGTGTGTGTGTGTAATAGGCTTCTGTTGTTCTTAGAAATCAACATATTCTTAAAATGTTTTTGGTTATTCTAAATTCAAATAAATATAAGATAGTTTGTTAATATAATGTTCTAATTGATAAATTAACTAAATAACCCATAAATGATTAGTTGTTTCATTTCCACTTGTCTTATAACTTTTACTTTTTGTACTATTATAAAAATGCTTTTTTCACTATAGGACAGAAATGTAGTTAATATTTCGTACAAACAACGGGATATTGAATTAACAACTAAGAATTGGGATGATCACTTGTTCTATGATAATAAAATAGATATATGGTTAAATACAATGTAAAGGTTTTGTTTCATTTCCTGCTTTCTCAGCATTACCCGTTTTATGTAACAACGTTTTCTTTGGTTTTCCGTAAAATATTTCTGCAAAACTGTAATGCAGGTTTAAATGAAATATTTTCTTCTAACTTCACTGGTTCGAACCGAATAAATGATATAACTGTATGAATCGATTGGAACGAGCACAGTCAAAATAAGGCTTGCTCTGGAAGTTAATTGATATATATTTATAGTTTAATATACTAACCATATTCTTATAATGGAAAAATAACTTTTATTTCAGCTCTCAGCTAATATGTTAACTAATTAAGCAGTCAGCTTTTGATGGTACTGCTTTACTATTGTTTATTATTTACTTATAACATGAGTAATATAACATTCCAGGTCCACTTAGCTTTCGACCTTCATGTGTTTAATTCACCACCTTTTTTTTTTGTTGTTGTTTTTGTTCAACTGATAAGGATTCCAGCAGTTGTTTTGTAATGTTTGGTGACTAATCTAGCACTTTCCATGTATTTTCACTTGTTTCCAATGTTTTGTTATTCTGTGAAAAATAAAACCTATTAAAGCTATATTGGCCTCCTTTTTTTCCACATAATATAGCACCAGAGGTTGAGACATACTTGATTTCATTATTGCTTTTACTAATCAGAATCACTCAGTACTCAATTTTGAGGAAGTGTGTTCAGCTACGAAAATAAAGGCAAGAAAAATACAAGTACATAAAAATTGAAACTAAAACTCTATGGATAGTACTTTAGAAACAAAACAATCCGAAAAACATTAAATAAAGTACACATTCAAACAATTTCGCGTTTTATTTTCGTTGTGCCTTTACCTGAATCTGTAAATTTAGGTAGTGTTACGTACTGCAATTTCAAATAGCCTGAAATTGAGTCAGATGATACTTTAAATTTAGTAGTTAAATTGTACTTTGGATTTAGCAGTTAAGTAAATGGTTTGTAATGTTCGAACTTTGTAAATGCTCCTGGTCAAATATCTGAAGTTTTCAGATTGATAATCGTTATAACAATCACAGTTATAGCTTCCGAAGTATATAGCACACCAACTATAGCAAACCAATAATAGATATTCTTTTTTTGGCGCGTCGCGTTGGTTATATTTAGAGGCGTGTGGAGGCTATTTAAAAAATTCAGATTACGTAACAATACAAAGCCACATTTAAGCATTTATGTACATACATATATTGTTGATTCTTACTCTCGAGAATCTTCTAAAACTTTGGAGAATAGGCGGGAGTTTCGCAATACATATTTAACAGTATAAGCTATGTATGTTTCTAAATGTAAATTTAATCTAAACAAATGTCGATATTAAAATAAATATATAATAACAAATGTGTTACAGTAGCTTCTAGATATTTGAGTATTTCGAATAAAGTGGATTGTAAATGTATACACTAATATACAATCACGTTTTGTCAAAACCTAATGATTATTTTTTTTTTATGTTACCCAATAAAATAATCGAACTTATAATTCCTCGAGTTGAATAAACAACCATATATGTTTATAACTTATTATATTCAGGTTAGCCTATTCTAAAATTATCTATTATTTTCGTTACCAGAATATTGTTTAATTTAAAATTATTCCAGAAAAAAAACTACTATAAAGTCTCCAGAATATTTTTAACATATTAATAAATCACTCAGAAATTAATACATTTTGCAGCTCACTCGAACGTAAAGTAGTTTCACCTTTTTAAAATTGTTTGCTTCATTTTTTGTTTTTGTTGTTTTTTTGTTTTATTGTGATTGGACACCAATACAAAATATACGATAAGGTGTATCGTTATATTATGATACGTTTAACAAACTTAAAAATATCTATTATGGCATCATGGAATAAGATATTCAGCACAATAAAGATAATAAAGAGCATTGTTACATATTATTGGCCGGAGCCTGGTTATATTATAATATTTCAAAATAACATATATGACCCGACTTCTTATATTCTAGATTCCTATTCAAATTTACTGTTTTCTAGTCATTAAATGAAGTACATTTTCTAAATAGTATTCACTAAAGTTTATTAGTACTTCTAAGACTACCTAATAATGTATTATGTTAAGTATATAAAAATGATCAGTATTTAAATCTTATTAATTACATAATTCTCTTTCCTTCTCATTCAGCAAGGAAATAACTCTCTTTTTTTTATTAACACTATTATAATTTTATTTTGAGAACATTACTAATATTTTAAAGACAGGAAATTACATTTTTATTCATTATATGTAAGTTTTGACTCTTTAAACACACAAATAATTTCTCTAAAAATTTTATTAATGAGTAAGTCTCCGAAAACATTTAGTGAACCCAGAAAATTGCAGAACGTCTAATAACTAGTAGCCGAATTTTATGACTATTTATCTTATATAAGTTTGATTTTCTTTAAACAAACTGATTCATTTCTAAATTAATTATCCCTTTTCAAGTACGGGGCAT
>NW_013667502.1:222776-230345 GCF_000517525.1 Limulus polyphemus
CGGGTGCTCTTGGCGTTGCTAATGTTGACTACCTGCGTTCCCTCTAATCTATTTAGCTCAAAAATATGGGTAGTTATGCGAAGATAGCCCTAGACGTAGTTTTGTGCGAAAATTCTGAAACAAACAACTACAATCTTTAATCACTGTATTTGAATATACATTAATTTAATGTAATAAAATAAATAACTTCCTTTATATATGCTTTGTTTTTAAAAGGTGACAAATTTCTAATTCGCCCCTCACTGGCTTAGCAGTAAGTATGAAGGCGTATAACTCCAAAAACCAGGTTTTAATATTCATGGTAGGTACAGCACAGATAGTCCATTGCGTAGTTACGTGCTTAACAACAAACAAACTTAATTTTAAATATTTTAATAAATATATATGTACAAATTTCACATATGTGTCAAAACTTTTTCGAGATATCATATGATTACCTAATTGATATATTTATGTTATCTTTAAAATCTAAATACAGTTTTTAGTATTCAAAAATATATGGTATAATAAGAAATATAAAAAAATGAGTTACAGCTTGATATTCTTAGCAATTTTATATATTTAAATAAGTTGTAGATACAAATTTGTCTATATTATATATCTACATTAACAGTTGTTGTTTCTGCTGTTTTAGTGTAAAGTTACACAATTGGCTATTTAGGCTGTGTCAACCGCTGGGAATCGAACTCCATAAACTTACCGAAATTAGCAGCATGGCGTCTACTTAGTAATGGTCTTCATAAATAAATCAAAGTTTTCAATTTCAAACGTGCTATGGCGCTGTTAGCTATTCTTATGTACAGAATATTATTAAGAAATAGATAACCTTCAATAATATCTCTATTTATAATTGCTCTTTAGTCCGAGTTTATTCGTTAAACCACAACCTAGAATGAAAAACAAACATGAGCACCACATATGTTTTAAATAACAGGTTGTTGATGAATTTGTTGAGCAGTTGTTTATATCCAGATATACATCACTATAGTCTGTCGCCACTGTAGGAGTAAGTTTGAATTTGTTTAAAAGTTTGCTGAGTTTTTAAGTTTCTTAAACATAAAAACAAATGAAATGGAGAATTTAATTTTATCTTGTTTTGCATTTTTATATATCCATAGTTAATTTTTGAAATAAACAATAAGCTGATTCTGAAGATCACTCTTCTATTATATTCTATGTTGTTTGGAATCAAGCACAAAGCTACACGATAGGCTATCTGTGCTCTGCCCACCACAGGTATCGAAACCCGGTTTCTAGCGTTGTAAGTCCGCAGACATACCGCTGTGCCACTGGGGGGCATTATATTTTATAAAAACCTTCTGATGTTAATTTCAAGAAAATGTGTACGTTTTGAGTTTATTAATAAAATTCGTGCAAAGTAATGATGCAAGTGATGTAAAATTAAAATAAGATCAATAGAAAAATGAGCCACACTTCCTGCTAAACAAACCAATTTAGTACAAACATTACATAATAACTGGAGAAAGGCTGCGATTATAACTTCATTAGACTCGAAATGCTGTCCACTTTTGAACTTTAGGCAATCAATATAAAATTATACACCACTTTACAAGGCGTTGTTTGACAAAACATTCCATACATGTCACTTTTTGTAATCCCCATCTAAGGACTCAGACATTTACTTTTAAAAACTTGGTAAATTTGATCGATTTCAGTTTCTATGGGCTAATATATTAGCCCCTAACAATAGAAAAAAAAAGATATTTTTTCTTTAGAAATATTCTTGTAATAATCTCTCTGATTGTTTTCCATTTATTAAAGAAAACATAAAGTCAAATTTACTTTATAGGTTTAGTTTTTTTTATCATTTTGATAATAAATAAACTGGGTTTACACAAGCAGGTATAAATCATATAAATCCTTTGTGCTTAATAACAAACAACAACTACTCTCTTCTAGGACATTTTATAACAGCTAAAGTTGCAATTTGACATAAAAACGTAAATTACGTTATTGTATTGGACAAATAAAATATACATACATATACACATATTTATTGGTCGTCGTTCTGGGTTTGGCTGGTGGTGCTTCAGCCTCGATAAAAGCATATAATCAAATGTTTGAGGATCTAGGAGTCTATCTATGATGTAAGCCAATCAGCAGCTGAAAGTTTACGTAGAATGATAGGCTTCAAACGTCCTCTTTCCTCATCTGTACTTTATGTCTCTCCTGGCTGGTAATGTTTAGCTGCTGGTCCTTCCACTGTTAAGCAAACCGTGTGTAACTGAGATACTTGAAACTAGAAACATTATAGCATGGAGGCCACTCACCTCATACACTTTCCTCTATGAATACCTTATAGGATATCTCTTCTAGTGGAGGTTTCACTTTACTATAACTTATTCCACTCATGTTACAACCAAAACTCTCAATTATATATTTACATTATAGTTATAATCTTATATTAGCGGTATCTTTGTTACTCACATCACCCATGACAAAATGATAATGCTATTCATATTTCTAAATTTCATTTTAATCGGGTGCGATTGTTTGGTTGATTATCTCGCATTTTCAATGATTAGCCAGATATCTTGGGTCACATCCTTATCGTGTTAGTCGTTATCAGGGCCACTCCAATGGGACATCCTTTTTTTCTCCAAGATATTCGTGGCACAGTATCAACTCTTTCAATAAATATCCTATTTTTTTCGCGTTTATCCTTAACTTGTTTTTTTTAATCCTCATTCTTTGTGCTCCTTTACATTGCTTCGTGACATGGTAATTATTCTCAATACTTCTGGTGAAAATTATAATGGTAGAATTTCCATCTCTTTATTTTTGTACGTTGTCACTTTCAAAGAGTGGTACAGTTATTTATTGTTCAAAGAAATGAAAGTTTATATATTTTCGCTTTTGGCAGATTGTTTTTCACTTCGGAACAGCGTTATAAACATAGAGCTACTTGTGGTATAGTGACGTGAATGGGATAGCCTGTCATAAGCTATGATGTTTAAGTAAACCCATTACATTTATTGATTCGGTGTCTAAGTAGTGTGCCCAAGACGTTTTAATTGCTTAATGTGAAAACTTGGCAATAACTACTAAACTAATTCTCACCACCATACTTCAATTGATATTTATTCAAGATTCGCAAGTATGTGTTTGTGTGTGTATTTGTATTCCCCACTAGATCTACAAACAGCAACAGATATTTTCATAATTTTTAATATAATAATAATATGTCAGTGTTTCATTACGATGTCTACGTGTAATAATCGCACTTACCATCTCTGTTGTTGATCATTTAGCTAACAAAACTAAAAACCTGGCACGCACATGTAATTTTTTAATCATCCAACATTATAATGATAAATAAATACTTTCTACAGAGATCGCAACTTGAAAGTCTCTACAACGGTTCACTTCTTCTCTTTTGGACGAAATCACGGAGAGAATAAAAAAAAACTGATACGTGTTTCTAAATGTTATTTCGTGAAGATCTCTAAACAGCATTCTTCGTGACACTCACAGAAATGGTATGCATTTACAAAGATCTGATTCGAAAGGCCGAGTCTCATCTGTTTTAATGCACATCTGTTGAATATTTGAGGTTCGTCTTGAAGTATTTTCCTGATTTTGTTCTTTTCTTTACCACAGACACCACCTGAAAGTAGACTTGAATTGCGTATTAGTTAGACACAATGTCTTTGCCTTCCCCCCTAATTATTCTGCTCAGTCCCACTCCAACAACAACGATAATCAGTCATGATAGCTTTGCACATAGCTATATGTTTATAATTGTATACAGTTTACTAATATATTATAAATGCATATAGCAACATACTTCTCATTACTGCTATAATTAAATGTACTTTATAGTTTTGCGCATGGGCGTACAAGCACTTGTCATTATGTTGCATTCTGCCAGATAGTATCAACTACCCACTCAAGTTTTTGTGTCGTGTAAATGTGGCTACATCTAGAGGTTTTATATTTCAAATAGTTATTTAGTATAATTACTTCTGCTTCAAGCTCGTATTCATAGTTTTGTTCACGACATGCAACTCCTCATTTGCTCCAACTCCCTAAATAAATGCCGATTTTTTTTAACACGTGTTAGTCTAAACGTATTTACTAAGAAGTAATGAAAAGTTTAAAATAATGCATTTACAGTGTCAAGTCATCTAAACCGTTTTGCTATTTCCTTATAACAATTTCACTTTAATCATGCCTTTCTAAGCACTTTTCAATCGTTCAACTTAATGATATAATTTTCTCACTCGTCTCTTTTATTTGACTATTTATCGTTAGCTCCAAATTCATTAATTCATTCATTTTACTTTTATTTATTTTTATTTTTTATCAGGTGGTTAGGGCGCTCGACTCGCAATCTGCGGGTCGCGGGTTCGAATCCCCGTCACACCAAACATGCTCGCCCTTTCAGCCGTGAGTGCGTTATAATGTGACAGTCAATCCCACTATTCGTTGGTAAAAGTGTAGCCCAAGAGTTTGCGGTGGGTGGTGATGACTAGCCGCCTTCCCTCTAGTCTTACACTGCTAAATTAGGGACGGCTAGCGCAAATAGCCTTCGTGTAGCTTTGCGCGAAATCCATAACAAACAAAACAAATTTATTTTTTCGAAATAAAAGCCTGAAGCTAAAGGTGTCTGATTTAATACTTCTTGCATGTACACTACCCTCTGTTGACTGTGATGTAAATAAACTCTTACCAAAGAATTTTAAAATGTTTTGTAGACACTTATGATAAGTAAGAAACCTGAAGTGGTCTTTATTTTGTAAAATATTAATATATGGTATTTATATACTTACCCTTGCGACACTCGGCTGACTTTCCTGTATAAGGTTTGGTGCTAGTTTTCTAGTTCATTTGTTGGTAATAAATTCAGTTAAAACTCAAGAAATGGGGTTAAACTTTAATCTTTCATTCTGTTGAACCAGTATCTCTCACTCGTAGGAGAGTTCTCTTTCACACCCCTTCCCCACTGAATAAAACCAAGAAATATCTACACTACATTTGACCTCTATTTTTCCAAATCTTAACATTTAGATGAAGGGTGTCTGTCCTCAGTCTAGTATTCCTTTATCTTATTCACATGAATTATTGACTTTGGAACGTCAGGATGTATTTTTATCTTAATGTACAAAATATGGATGTATCCAACTGGAAGGTAAGCTACATATTCTTTAACCCTAAAAGTTTCGTCTTGTAACAAATTTTCTCCCTTGATCTTTAGCAAACTTAATTCTAAAGAACTTCCATACATTACTAAAGTAGTGCCTCAAACTAATTTTATTCTCTAACCCAAATCACTTTCAGCTGCCTTTTTCTTAACATCAGATTCTGACTTTAGAGGGTAAGAAAACGATCAAGTATCAGCTACTAAATCCACCCTCATTTCCAAGAAGAGTTCCTATCCATCCAACCCTCCGAGAAAGCTGAGCCTGATTAGTTACAATAATAGGCTGTGTTTAGCTACACTGGCTCTAATACCCAGCTTATCTCGCTAGATTACTCAGCTTAATTAATAGAATACTGATCTCTGTTGCTTCTAACTTCTGCTGTCATATGAAAAAAAGCAAAAGCAGTTACGAAATATTTCTCCTGCTTTTCAAGTAACAGACCAGAAAGAATCTGGCCAAACCAATTGGTTCATATGTTACAAACAGCTGTTTTAATTTGTTGTTATTGTTTTTCTTTCTCTTTCGTGTGTCGTTTGAACTGAGATATAGAAGATTATTTTTAATGAAACAGTCAAATGATAAAAATGGCAAACTTTAAACACGCTTTCTCTCCCTACCTGGAAGGCAGTAAACAACAAGTAACAAGAGTAAAGAAAACAATGACTATTTGCAGACATACTAAATCATCAATCCAGCATATGGTCTAGGTCTCGTGCTAACCTTAGAATCTACTTTCACTATCGTTGCTTATGCTCATCCTAAAGGACACGCTCGACTGCTATCTCCATTATAACAAGCTATAGCGGAGTTAATCTTAGACCACACATCATAACAGATTTTCACAGACCCTGTCACTGTACGTAAACGTGCAAACCAAATGCACAAAAGTCTATAAATGCGCATTCACGTAACTTCACGGGTATAACAGAGAAAGAGATAGCATGAACACTACTTTCATTTTCGATGGGTCGTAGATACGCTGTTGTTGACTTAGCACGTGTGACTTGACCCTTTATCCATACTTATCAAGTGTAGGATTTGCATCTCGAATCATTCTTATCAATAAGTTCTCCTGATAGTAGCTCGGATTCACCTTTGCTTTACTGTGTACTTCGTTAAGTTTAGATTTCTTATTAGTGGAGAAACCTGCAGCAAGCTTTATTTACATTCTTTGTAAATGTTGGAATGTTCATACCACCTAGTGATCGGTAGCAAAGAACCCATTTCGTATAGCAATCGTTCAATGTTGCAACAAACTTTCATATTTCACTTGCAAGAGCAGTGTGTGTGATCTAGTGGTTAGAGTACCGGGCTTCGGATGGCAAGATCCAAAATCTAAGCCCGAAATATACTGCTGAACACATTCCACGCTTTCAGCGGTTTGGGCGTTATAAAATGACACCCGACCTTGTTATTCGCGTGCGGCTGGTTGATCTCCTTTCCTCTGGTAGGCAGTTCAAAGTTATGAAAACTAATGTCTGTATATCGAATCTGGTCGTTTAGACCATGTATAGTATAAAGTGTCGTTCGGGTTGAAAATACCAGACCTCACTTGCAAAATAATTTTCTTACAGATTTCTGCAGTTTATCTTTCTTCCATCGGTGTCTCTGGAAAGCAGCTCGTGCATTTGTGGTTTATACTTCCTTAGAAGGGCAATATATTTTTAAATTACTTTATGCACAGTTGACTGAGATACGTGAAACTTTTTAGCGTTGACTTATAGCTGGGAAGGAAGGTGTTCCTGGACGACTATTTAAGAACTTAGACTAAAGTTAAAAGTAAGAGAAGAGGAATACTGATTAGATGGTTTTACATCATCATATTGTCGTACTTATCTTTTCCTCCTGATGATGTTCACTATGTTACAGACAGTGCTAATTGAATATATGTGCTATATGTAATATTTCTCCTAAAGAAACGTAAGTCTATCTGGGAATTCGCCATAAACTAAATATATTAGATAGTAAACGTGTTGTATTTCCAACACCAGACCAGTGAATTAGCATACGCTAACCATTCTTATAAAAGTCAATTAAACCTCCGCCAAATAAAGTCACCCAAGCCATGAAGCAAGTACTAATAATACCAAATACTAAAAGACAATTCTTCTAACGTGCAGTTAACCCTCCGCCAACTACAATCAACCAAGCCTTGAAATAAGTACTAACAATACTAAACACTGAAATATGGGAACAGTGTGGGAAAATATTTTTGGATTTGAAAAAATAACACTGTAAAAGTTGTAGAGTTTACTATTTGGGATGGGGCTGGAGGTGAATAATTTCCCCGAATGGGGCCGAAGACCGCTTGGAAGAGTCACCTGTTTTAATCACTCGCACTACTATCCATTAGATACTAAAATGATGTCACATAAGGAACGCTTAACGTTTCAATTTGTAAAAC
>NW_013667503.1:0-1012 GCF_000517525.1 Limulus polyphemus
AACGTAAATATCAACAGAGGTTGTTCAGATATGGTGCCAGTCGGATGGAAAGGGTAACGTAAATATCAACAGAGGTTGTTCAGATATGGTGCCAGTCGGATGGAAAGGGTAACGTAAATAGCAACAGAGGGTGTTCAGACATGGTGCCAGTCGGATGGAAAGGGGGACGTAAATATCAAAATCTTGCTTAGGAATTAAAACCTTCAACCCTTGTTTTCCAAGCTAGTTTGTGATGTAGAGAGGGGAAGACACCCCTTTAATACTTAGCTTAGAAAGAGGGTTGCTTTTTCCTTGCCTAATTTCAAGATGGAGAGACAACCTTCTGATGCTTTAGTTAGAGAGAGGAAACTCCTTCCATGCCTAATATGTAGAATAGGGCACCCCTCTCATACCTAACCTATAGAGGAAACACCCATCTCACGCCTAATCTACAGAATAGAGCACCCCTGCCATACATAATCTGCAGAGGAGACGCCCCTCTCGTGCCTACTCTATAGAAGGTGAAAACCTTCCCATCCATAATCCAAAGAGAAAGACACCCCAATGCTTAATCTATAGAGGGGGGGGGGTGCGCTTATGATTTAATGTTTCTGCATTCTTTGATATCTTTGTAAGTTTAGTAATGGTGACACAGGTGGACTATCCCTTCCATCCTGTGATGTTGTTTAATATCACATGTGATGAATCTGGAGTTGTTTTAAATTTAATGTTCAAATGCACGTTTAAACTGTTCACTAGAGCTTGTTTTTCAAATACTAAATCAATCGAGCGTGGCCCAGCGTTTAGCGTGCTGGACTATGAAGCCGTGTGTCCAGCCTTTAAGTTCCGTTACTAAAACAATAATCGCACTCCGCACTTTCGGGACTATGGGTGCATCATAAGAGTTATAAGGTTAAATCCCAAGAGATGACAGTGGATGCTGTTGACCAGTCGTCTTTCCTGTAGCATATTAGCTAAAAATTAAAGACGATTGGCGCAGATAAAACCTTTGAGTAGCTTTGCACAAATATCC
>NW_013667503.1:1994-22738 GCF_000517525.1 Limulus polyphemus
ATCCAAAAAAAAAAAAAACAATTACCAAATCAAGACGTAATTATAGGCTTTAATAGATGGAGACACTAGCAATTAGGGACATCGTAACGAAACGAACAAGCACAGCCAAATTTCTTCTTATAAATATAACTTACTTCGCTGTTCCAGTCAGTCAATAATTAGTGTAAGAAATGAGTTAACGACTTATTTACCGCTTAAACTAAAAAATATGAATATGAGATGAACTTGGTTTACATACGGGACTTTATCCAGCTTGGACACTAAACGGTCATATTAAGTTGACAATCTCTGTCGTAATTCGAAACGTTTAACTAGAACTTAACCCAGTATTTGAATAGTGTAGCTTTTTTTTAATCTCATTTATATTACTAATTGATATATTTTGACACATAGTTAAATGTTCTGCGGGTTTACAACGCTAGAAACCGGGTTTCGATACCCGTGGTGGGCAGAGCACAGATAGCCCATTGTGTAGCTTTGTGCTTAACTTCAAACAAATTAAATGTTTGTAAAGTATAATAAGGGGTTAATATTTTGTATAGGACTTTATTGTAATAATCTAGAGTTTATGTTCACTAAACTGTAATTTAATATTTTAAGATCAATCCAGGGGAGTTGGAGGGTGATCCATCCTGGAAATTAATAAATAAGTTGAAATGAAACGATTACTCGAGGGGACCATCTGTAACTTGCTTTAAAAATGAAAATAAAACAGATTAGGAATCTGTACTACCCGTCAGTTGTTTTAGGTGACTGTAGAAATAGACCAATCATATCGCTCTAGTTTCAGCTAACTGTATCCATTTATCACACGTTATTACTCTTGTACAACTCATTATATCATACACAGCCTGCATTCCGCAATAGTAACGAGCATCTTACTTTGTTTTATACATTTTTATTTTTATTTTGAATTTAATGATGGTCTCTAATGAAGTATTTACTATTATTTTTTGACAGAGCTTAGGAAATTTTCCAATTCGTGCTGTACCCGTGATAGACAGACAAGGAACAGCCAATCCGGTCATCCCAGACGATCCTCTTGGCCTCCTCCAGCGGGGGAACTTTATAAGAGTACCGTTGGTTATTGGTATCAATAGGGACGAAGGTGCCTTTTTTTATCCACGTAAGAAAATGGCTAAGAATTTTTATTTTTTGTTAAGTAAATTATTTTAGGTACGGTAGCTGAAGAAATGACAAAAATTTTGATGTTATAAAAATTGTAAATAATATATTAACAACAGAATGGTATTGCTTTGAATACTTTAAATTCAAACGTCTGAAATCGAAACAATGGTTGTATTTCTAGCCCAACGCTAAACAATGGGCTATCTACGCTCTGTTCACTGCGGGAAATTAAACCCCGTATTCTTTTTTATTTTTATTTTTTTTGCATTGAAAATCCGGAACTTATCGCTGACCTACGGAAATACCACTTGAAACTATAAAAATACATTTAGGTTTGACTATGTTATGTAGTTAAATTAATAAAGTTTTTGTTGTTGTTTTTTTGTATCCAACAGTGCTGAAAAACGGATACGCGGAAAACTCCCGTCGAAATACGGGTTACCTCCGAGACATCCTCATTCCCAGATTTCTACAATCGACCTCTGACCTTGCGACAAATTCTGCTGTAGTCGAGGCTATTATGTTTGCTTACTTCGTGGGAGTTGATACTGCCAACCTAACTGAAATTCTTAAGCCTTTTATTAACGTAAGTAATTTCACTATAAGTTGTGATCAACACCGTTCAATAAACGGGTGTTAGTTACCCGATAAAATCAACGTAAAACAACTTAAAGTTATGACAGTTTGTTCTAACCATCATATGCTAGTTTTGATGGTCAAAATAATATACTGTAAACGTTTGTTGTTGTTGTTATTCTTAAAAACAACACCACATAGATTAAATTAAAAGTCGAACACAGCACAGAAGCGATTCGTTTCAATCACGTGCTATCCCTGAAAGGTTCAAACTGGAACTCAACATATAAAATCACAACAGTGTAATGTAACAAAAAATGTTACATCACAATACAACAATGTGTTTAAATAAACAACATTTTTATTCACCACTTGCATTGTTAGAAAACTCAAAATACTTGTGTGCCTATATTGTTTCAACAGTCAGTTGTGTTAATAGTTCACAGAGGTCTCTCTGTCTTTGAGAGAAGACAACTTGTTTTATTGTAAAATAACAAGTCTTTGTGCTAATTTACGATACAACTTTTTAAGAGCAGGAATTGTCAACAAACATTACGTTACAGTGTTGAAACAGATCAATAAAAAGACATCTCACATTACTCAAATTGTGTCATTTTGTTCATTTGTTGTGAATCTGAATCTACATCCAGTTTAGCCCTTAATTCACCTAAGGATCATAACTGAATCATACTGAACAAAACGTAATTTGATGAATTAGGGGCTAAATTGAACGTAACTTTAGTTTTACAGCAAATGAATAAGAAATAGTACCAAGTTCCTTTAGTTTTCTATCGCCTACTCTTTGAGCTAAAGCCGAATTTTGACTTTTTTTTTTTTCACTCAAGTGTTTTTGGATGGATTTCTCGTATTTGTGTCCGTTAAATCAAGCCAAGACACTTACACCGTGATTATTATTGTTTAACTAGACCTTTAGAAAAAAGCTGTTGTTATTGTTTGAAGTTAAACACAACGCTACACAATGGGCTATCTAGCGTAGTAAGTCCGCAGACATACCGCTGTGCTAATGGGGGTGGGGGGGGGGCATAAAAATGAAGCAATTCATATAGGGTAGTAATATGCAAATCAGGATATTGCTAAAATTGCACAAATTATCAAGTATATTACATGGGGGTTGGAGAGTACTTTAAGGTTACTTTAAGGATAACGTGTGAGAAAGGACTGGACGTAGCAGTGACACCTGGTGACTCTCTTTTTTGAGTTGAACTATGCGAAAAGAATTCTGGGAACGAGAGTGACTGGATTTCTATTTACGTTCTCACAACCAAGAAAAAAGAATACTTGCGCCAATATTTTGTATTACTGTTTTAATGAAAAAAATTTAAATTTTCTGGAAAACATCAATTGGTTCCAGAATCAAATGTGGGAGAAGCTGGACAAATAAGAAAACTTTGTAGACCTGTTCTAAAGTGACATAATGTTTAGGATAACATTTTAAATAATTGTCATTTTTAATTTTGGAGAAGAAGAATAAACATGCATATTTTATGCATAATGTTCAAACTATCTAAACAGAGTTTTTTTTTTGTTTTTTATTTTGGTTACAAAACTACAATTTCGTTACTTTTTTTTTTTTACACTTTGCATGTTGGTTTGAACAGATGACGACTGATGCCATGTATGTAGCGTGTCATGACTTGACCTCCAAAACTTACGCCCAGTTGAACATACCTACTTATATGTATGTGTTTGAACACCGTGGGGTAAACAGCATGATTGACCTCCAGCTGAATCAACAAATGCCAAAGGTGGATGCAGGTAACAAAGGACTGACATTTTCGTATGAAAAATATGTAGTAACTTCGTAGTTTTAACTTTTCAATCAAACTGTAAACTTCTACTCTTCCTTTTCAAAGCTATTATTTTTATGTAAAATGGTGTTAGCAAAATATTTATATAAGGTTAGGCTTAACGAATATTACACGTTTCCTTGAAGTCAGTTACAGCAACAGATCGGATATGAATTTGCAATTGAATACCTAAATAATTGTACCTCAAAGAAAGACTACATACATATACATCAACATAAAGACCGAAAAATAACGATACGTGAATGCATCCAATGCTCAACATTTACATGCCACATAAAAAGTAAACAATAAAAAAAAACACGCACACAGAGTTAGCGATATGGAAGTGTTGGCATATCTAAAAATTAGTACTACTGGTTTAGTTTGGTTTGAATTTCGCGCAAAGCTACACGGGGACTATCTGCGCTAACCGTCCCTAATTTAGCAGTGAAAGAATAGAGGGAATGCAGCTAGTCATCACCACCCACCGCCAACTCTTGGGCTACTCTTTTAACAACGAATAGTGGGATTAACCGTCACATTATAACGACCCCCACGGCTGAAAGGGCGAGCATGTTTGGTGGGACGGGAATTCGAACCCGTGACCCTCAGATTGTAATTTAGCTGACGTTTCTTTGTTACAATGAGAAATAAACATTCGCAGCAGCGCCACCTTTGGTGAGTAAGAAAACTAACCATTGAGCACCAGTATCTAACGAACAATTGTTCCTTTAAATTCATCTGCACCAGATACAATTACAAGATCTAGTATTTTAAGTTTTATCAAACATTTCACATCATCACTCTAATATTTATCACTAGTTAGAAAAATGATGAAACAACACTTTAACAATATGTTTGTTTGGAGCAAAGCCACAATGGGTTATCTGCTGTGTCCATTACAGTGAATCGAATGTTAGCGTTGTAAGCCGGTATACTTACCGCTGTCCTACCGGGGGACAGCTTTAACAATAAAGATGATTTTTAAATAAGTTATGAAACCACAGCTTTAACAATATGTTTGTTTGGAGCAAAGCCACAATGGGTTATCTGCTGTGTCCATTACAGTGAATCGAATGTTAGCGTTGTAAACCGGTATACTTACCGCTCTCCTACCGGGGGACAGCTTTAACAATAAAGATGATTTTTAAATAAGTTATGAAACCACACTTTAATAACAAAAATAATTGTATGAACAAGTGGTTTGAATAATATTATGGTCAAACTTATTAATTCAGTGCCAGGAGAACTAATTACTTGGATATAAGTGCTAGCACATGTCAAATATTTAAGTTAGTCACTAGAGCAGGACTTCCCAAACGTTCTTAGCACACGATTTCACATCACGATTGAGGACTCCCACCCAATGAAACAATGGCTATTGAGTACCTTAAGAGAATTGCGTATTTGTACACTTTCCTGAGACCCCAATATTGGAACTCCTGCAGTAGTGAAAAGTATTAAACACGCCGATCTGTGTATCGGAAGGTCCCAATTTCGAGTCACAATGTGTTGCTAATCATTTAGCTGTGAGTGTATTATAATCTTGGCAATCAATTCCGCTATGTTGGCGGCGTGTGTTATTGATTAGTTTCCCTTTCTCTAGTTAGCAGTTCTAAATTATAAGCGCCTATGCCTCAACATGGCTGTTTATTTCATTAACCACATAAGATGTCATTTAGGGTTAGAAGATCAAGTATTTGCAATAGAAGCCCAGTAAGTGCGTATTTTCGTTGTTCTTGTTGTTGTTGTGTTTGACTTCGATAGCCTAATAAATTGTTGAACTACTTCATCTCTGGTGCATTCTT
The DNA here is from genome assembly GCF_000517525.1 of Limulus polyphemus. NCBI lineage: Eukaryota > Metazoa > Arthropoda > Merostomata > Xiphosura > Limulidae > Limulus > Limulus polyphemus. The sequence goes on from NW_013667503.1 coordinate 7,315, forward strand.
CAGCCAAGCAAAAGAAGAACAGTACAGACCAGTATTATTAATTTTTTTTAGCCGCGGCATAGCTGCTCATAGAAAGGCTTTGGTTTGTTGTTGTTGTTGTTTTTTTAAGTACAAACTTTTAGCTCATAGTTCCGTAATCTCTTGGCCGATTTGAGATCTAATTACAATTTTGGACTCAGTACGTCAGACCCTTTCGATTCCTGTATTTGATCACGCCTAAGGTCTCATAGATTAATTTACTCTAATCCTGCCTAAAATAATTTCAAGTGCCGCGGCTATTGAGGATTCCCTCTTATTTCATTTTCTAAATGTTTGTTTCTCCAGGAACATTTAGATATATTAGATTAATGGTTCTCTAGCACTGCGACGAACCATAGGTTATCTGACGGTGTTGAATTTAGAATTGATCTGACAATAGATTAAACGGTAGTTGCCAAAATAGAAACTATTTCTTTTCAATTAAGTTATACGGTAGTTACCCAAATAGAGACTATTTCTTCTCAGCCAAATTATACGGTAGTTGCCAAAATAGAAACTATTTCTTTTCAACCAAATTATACGGTAGTTACCAAAATAGAAACTATTTCTTTTCAACTAAATTATACGGTAGTTACCAAAATAGAGACTATTTCTTCTCATCAAATTATACGGTAGTTACCAAAATAGAGACTATTTCTTCTCAACCAAATTATACGGTAGTTACCAAAATAGAAACTATTTCTTTTCAATCAAATTATACGGTAGTTACCAAAATAGGAACTATTTCTTCTCAACCAAATTATACGGTAGTTACCAAAATAGAGACAATTTCTTCTCAACTAAATTATACGGTAGTTACCAAAATAGGAACTATTTCTTCTCAACCAAATTATACGGTAGTTACCAAAATAGGAACTATTTCTTCTCAACCAAATTATACGGTAGTTACCAAAATAGGAACTATTTCTTCTCAACTAAATTATATGGTAGTTACCAAAATAGAGACAATTTCTTCTCAACTAAATTATACTGTAGTTACCAAAATAGAGACAATTTCTTTTCAACTAAGTTATACGGTAGTTACCCAAATAGAGACTATTTCTTCTCAACTAAATTATACGGTAGTTACCCAAATAGAGACTATTTCTTCTCAACTAAATTACACTGTAGTTTCGATGTTATGTGTATATTCATACGCTGTTCTTTATTTGGTGGCAAGCTGCCGTTCCTACGTCACACATTAAATACGAAAGTACATTATATTCTGAGACTTTCCATTGGAGTCATTATGAACGTAGACATCGACAAAATGTGTTTTTGAGCAACTTAAAACTATAAAACCATACAGTTTTAAGCACTATTTTGAGTTATTTACTTGAGTCATTATTAAGCCATTCAGTGTCAAACACTTTAGTCTTAGGTATTTTTTCCGAATCACTATAAAACCATACAGTTTTAAGTACTATTTTGAGTTATTTACTTGAGACATTATAAAGCTATTCAGTGACAAACACTTTAGTTTGGGTTATTTTTCCGAATCACTCTAAAGCTATATAGTTTTAAGCACTATTTTGTGAGCCAACTTAAAGCTCTACAGCGTTAAGCACTTCAGCCTCAGTTGATCTTCCCGGACTAATATAAACTTAGGTATCATTCAGTACTGCAGCTTAAATCTGTTATAAACCTAAACGTGTCGAACACTTCAGCTTAAAAATGTTCATCCGGGAAGATGAGAATGAAAGCCGCTTTGTCTGCATATTTATCATTAATCATGTTAATTCGTTTGTTTCCTACAGAGCTACACAACGGTCTAGACCCGTACTTGTATTATACACGTGTTAAAATCGATTGATATTAAACCAATAGAATGAATATAGACAGACTTATTAAAGTAAAAAAACAGAATTCACAAAAATATTGAAATATAACAACAAACAAACACGTCATTTGGATTTTGAGAATTTATTTGTTTTTAGGCATTTTGACGGAAAAGTAAACAAATATAGAATGTTTTAAAAAATTAACATCAGCTACCGGAATCTTAAACTACACATTTCTACAAAGACATTTTGCGCTTCCATTAGAATTCTTTGATCAATTTTGCATTTATAATAATTATTTCAATTCAAGCCTGTAACATGAAGAAATATGAACGATAAATCGGTTTTGTGGAAGTGGTCTTTTTTCAAGTTTTTCGTGGTTTTTCTGCAGGTGTGTCACATGGCGATGAGCTATTTTATCTTTTCGACTTACAAGTGGATGGAATCCAACCTCTTTCGCGACTGGATAGTTTGATAAGTACCCGGATGGTAACCTTGTGGACAGACTTTGCAAAATATGGGCAAGTATTTCAATTCGTGAGTGTCTGTACGTATGTTTCGAGAAATTGTAAACCCTAAAAGTTTTAAAGAAGTATTTTTTTTTAGAACTGGTAGTTCTTGGACAGTATAATTTAACAATCTAGAACGACCATTTTTGATTAATTACTCTTTATGTAAAAAGATATCACATTGAAAAGTACAACTTACAGTTTACTTCTTTTACTTTCTGGCTGTACGCAAATGATACGTTAATATTTACTTACAAAAAAAAAGGCAAATGTTTGTGGCTATTTTTAAAGACGTTGAGTTCAACAGAAAATGAAATACTTTTTCAGAGATGCACCGCATTTTGTGAATTATGAATATCCTGCAAAATGGCCTCGTCTCCAGCCAGACAATCTCACATATTACCGTATAGAACGAGATCTGAGAATATCCCGAGATTACCGCCAGAGGGAATCAGATTTATGGTTGCATCACCTTCCATCTCTTGCGGAAATTCATACGCTACCCCCAACAACAAGTCCCCTGGTGGAAGAAAAAGTGGAGCCCGTGTACCGAACTTTGGCTTGGGCTATGGTGGCTGTTGCGATAGCTCTCTTCATTCTTGTGATTGTTCTTTTGGGTTTCTTGTACAATCAAAGAAAAAGTCAAAGCTTTAAGGCCAGTCCAGAACTGGGACACTCAAGGATGTCAGGGTCCATGTCTGGTTCCACGCTGTATTGACGGCGCGCCGAGTCCACTCACTCGTGATCCATCTAGGATTCGAGTTAAATGTGCTTGAGGTTGTCTTGATTAAAAGTGTGGTAAAACAAGAGCACGCGGCTGCATCTTGCAATTCGTTCCTTCTTTAGAGATAATTTCCAGTTTTTCACTTGTATTTCGTCGTTATTTGTTAAACGATGGTACACGAAAACGAATATTACCAGCCACTGATTAGGGGAAAAAGGTAAAACAATTGAGATATTGGTCTTAAAATGGCATATCTTGTAAAACATTTGTTCAAACAAAACAGAATACTTTATTACGACATCTCGTCTCCGAGGAACGATTACGTGACAAAGAACGTTTACTCGAAACGTCGTGATAAATTATCTTATTTTATGTTGACCACTGTTCTGACAACAACAAAAACCCAACTCCGACCTTTTATTTTCTGTTTCCTTTGACGTATATTGTATGTAATTTAAAAATTCGTTCCACTGTTAACGTTGTATTATCCCGAAATTTATATAACCCTGCTCGTTGTAAAGTATATAACTTGTCTGTTTTAAACCGCGCTACATCATAGTTTCAAACATTATCAGTTTGATTAGAAATGCTGCAGAAACCATCTTTTCACGCTTTGCTGGCTACATGCAGACTATTCCACTATGTTGCCTACACACAGACTACTCCACTATGCTGCCTACACACAGACCACTCCACTCTGCTGCCTAACACACAGACTACTCTATTGTGCTGCCTACACACAGAATACTCCAGTATGATGCCTACATACAGATTACTCCACTGTGCTACCTACACAAACAGACTACTCCACTATGATGCCTACACACAGATTACTCCACTATACTGCCTACACAGTGATTACTCCACTATACTGCCTACACACAGAGACTACTCCACTATACTGCCTACACACAGACTACTCCACTATACTGCCTACACACAGATTACTCCACTATACTGCCTACACACAGATTACTCTATGTGAAAAGAACCGAAGAACATCTATATGATTATGTTACTAGAAGTTGAAATTGCAATTTGAATGCAGTTTAAACACATCTGTCATTGGCCAGTATATTTGCGATTGTTTTCTAAGTACCGTATAGTTGTTGTGTGTTTATTATATGTGTACAATTCGTTTACAGTTAAAAATGATGTCTATTAATGTCTGAATAAAACGCGTGATTTTCATCATAGTAAGTTTTCTTTTTAGAGTTATTGTTAAAATTGATTCTTTAAGGCTTAGCCTAAATGAAAAATGTGAATTTAAATCCTTGTGTTTATATAGCAGTCAGTGAAACGTTTAGATTACATACTTTAAACTAGAAAACATATTATTTCAACAGGATGTTGATGTTGAGTCTTCATCCACGTACATTGATGTCTTTTGGACGAATAAAATCCTCCAATCATTCACAGTAAAACACTCTTAAATGAATAATCGTTTGTGAAAACAGTAAAATGTAATGACTTTATTTATCATTATTCATACTGTACAATAATGAGACCACGGTAAGTTTACGGAGTTACAACGTTCAAATACGGGGTTCGATTCCTCGTGGTGGAGACAGCAGACAGTCCAACGTGACTTTGCTATAAAATAAACAGACAGACACAGTGACGACATGTAGATTGAATATTACAATCAATCCCAGCCCGAGATTTGAATTTAGTAGGAAAGACTAACAGAAACAAAAAATAAAAAAAACTAGACAAGTTGAGAAAACAAATTCATTGCATGCGTGCCTTAACTAATTATTATATTTTTTTAGCAGCGAAAGTTATTACAGTTATTTTTGTCCTTCCTTTGCTTTATAATATCATAAACTCATGTATAACAAAAACAAATACGTACAGCTGCTTGTATGTTTAAGTCTCCGTGATGATTAATTTCATTATTAAAACTAAATCTCATGAAAATTGAGGTGACAAACTCCAACATCAATAAATTTACTGGAAACTTTTTTTTTCCTTTGAAATAACAAACTCCAAGATCAAGAAACATACTGGTAATTTTTTTTTCTTTGAAATAACAAACTCCAAGATCAAGAAACATACTGGTAACTTTTTTTTTCCTTTGAAATAACAAACTCCAAGATCAAGAAACATACTGGTAACTTTCGAGGTGACAACATTAATAATCATACTGGTAACTTTAGAAATAACAAGCTCTAAGATCAAGAAACATACTGGTAACTTTTTTGGAGAGGACAAACTCCAACATCAAGAAACATTCTTTCAAGTTTTGAGATTGCAAGATCCAAACTAAGAAATATAGCGATAACTCCGAAATTAAAAATTAAAGTAGCATGTTTTGAGGTTACAGACCCCAAAATTAAAAAAATGATAACTTTCCAGGTGACAAACTCCGAAATTAAAAATTAAAGTAGCATATTTTGAGGTTACAGACCCCAAAATTAAAAAACTGATAACTTTCCAGGTGACAAACTCCGAAATTAAAAATTAAAGTAGCATGTTTTGAGGTTACAGACCCCAAAATTAAAAAACTGATAACTTTCCAGGTGATAAACTCCGAAATTAAAAATCAAAGTAGCATGTTTTGAGGTTACAGACCCCAAAATTAAAAAACTGATAACTTTCCAGGTGATAAACTCCGAAATTAAAAATCAAAGTAGCATGTTTTGAGGTTACAAACCCCAAATTAAAAAACTGATAAATTTCGAGGCGATAACTGTTAAGATAAAAAAATATTTAATAAGTTTGCGGATATAACGTAACATTAAAACATATATGAAGTTCAATATAAAAAAACTTTCAGTTAACTAACTGTAAGATCAGTTACAGATCTGACGGTCTTCTAGATGACAAACCGTGAAAACTTTGTCAGACTTTGAGTGGCTACTTTCAAGGTCGAGTGTGAATATAACTAGCACCAATGTGAAAGACAAGTCTGGACAAACTCGAAGTTGACTTGCACTAAAATCAGGAACACGTCTAACAATATTTTAATTAACCGAAAGACAAGTCTGACAAACTCGAAGTTGACTTGCACTAAAATCAGGAACACGTCTAACAATATTTTAATTAACCGAAAGACAAGTCTGACAAACTCGAAGTTGACTTGCACTAAAATCAGGAACACGTCTAACAATATTTTAATGAACCGAAAGACAAGTCTGACAAACTAGAAGTTGACTGACACTAAAATCAGGAACACGTCTAACAATATTTTAATTAACCGATACTAAGATAAGAAACAAATTGTAAAAAAATGAAGAAGAGAGAGTTAACCAACATTAATGTCAAGAACAAATTTTGAAGGTTTTCAAGTCATTGATATCTAGATCAAAGACAAAGTTAACACGCTATGAGTTCACTAAAAATAGCATCAGGAACAAACCTGACAAAATTTGTGTTGATTAACACTAAGATCAGGGACAAATCTAATAAGCTTTGTGTTGACCGATACTAATACTAGGAACAAACGTACAAAATTTTGTGTTGATTAACACTAAGATAAGAGACAAATCTGACAAGCTTTGTATTGACCGATACTAACACTAGGAACAAAGGTACCAAATTTTGTGTTGATTGACACTAAGATCAGGGACAAATCTAACATACTTTATGTTGACCGATACTAATACTAAGAACAAAGCTACCACATTTTGTGTTGATTGACACTAAGATCAGGGACAAATCTGACAAGCTTTGCGTTGACCGATACTAATACTAGATACAAAACTACCAACTTTTGTGTTGATTAACACTAAGACCAGGGACAACTCTGGCATATTTTATGTTGACCGATACTAATACTAGGAACAAAGCTACCACATTTTGTGTTAATTGACACTAAGATCAGGGACAAATCTGACAAGCTTTGTGTTGACCGATAATTAATTGACACTAAGATCAGGGACAAATCTGACAAGCTTTATGTTGACCGATACTAATACTAGATACAAAACTACCAAATTTTGTGTTGATTGACACTAAGATCAGGGACAACTTTAAGAAAATTTGAGTGGATTGACAGGGATAATACCGTAGAAGATCATACAGAGAGTCATCACTTGAAATATTCAGATTATATATTTGACAACGTGGCATGTAGATGAGAGGGATACCTAGAGAAGCAATAATTGATAATTTCAGTATAATTATCTATAATAAAGATTGTTATCCTCTCGTGGAAAGATCATTTTAATTACTTCTCCTCATAATATAGCACTTTCGCTTCTATTACACACACACACACATATATGTTCCATTTTATACGATAACAAACATATATTGTCAGACTCTCGCTACTTAACCTTCTAGAGAACGTTGTTAACTTTGTTTTCTAGTTACATCGGTATGCATGTTGAAATGCTCAAACATTTGAATGTAAGACTCCCGACCTCGAGACTTGGAATATAAGGTCAGAGCATCATCCAACTTAAATATATATATATTTGATTGTCAAGTTACTGATTTTATTTTTGCGATTACTTATATCATTAATAGGTTATTAACCATTCAAAAATATAAACCATACAAATTATCTTATATTTTTTTTATGCGTTAAAACCGTACAGATGATAATCCCAGATGTTGGTATGTCATAAAGCGATAGATAATTGTGTAATAGAATTCTGTTTAAAAATCCTAAAAAAATTGTGTTGCATGTTATATAATGCATATATTATAAAACGTATATATTATTGTTTAGGTTCTAAATAATAAAAGTTATTTGTGTGTTATTAAATATACAAATGGTCCCTATATAGTGAAAGGCCTACAGGTGATTTTATATATGTTTTAAAACACACAATATTTTGTATGTCAGAAAAGATACGGTGGTTTAGAAATCATGTAAGAGATGTTGTTGTTTTTTTTTTAAACGTCGGATAACTGGGAGTGTTAGAAGTTATCTATAAGTTAAACATCGCACTCATGATTTGCATTGTTATGAACCGTATAGCAAAAACGGCATATTCTGTTCTGAAAAATTCAAATTATTTTTCGATTTATAAAATATGATTTTGTGTTGCTGTTTTTTTTTCAAAACACGAAGATGACTTGCATTTTATTAAACGTTTAAAATGATTTAGAAAGTGGGAAACGTTAATGGTATATTATAAACTGTACGTGGATATAGAACCCTGTACAGGTTTCTTAAAACCGAAGTTTTATGTGCCCATCACGTAGACATAGCTCGTGGTAAAGAGAAACGGACTTTATGAAGGGAAACTGACACTTTTTTGTGAAGATACTGACTTTAAAACGTAGCCGCTTTAAGAAGCAGAAAGAAATAGCTAGACGTTTATTGTCAGCAATGAACATGAGATGTTCGTGGAAAAACGGGTTAATTTCTGAGCAGTAGAAAAAAAAAGAGATCTTAAACAGAAAGTTCGGTTGATTTTTTTCTAAGCATGAATATCTCAAGGTTTGGAAATCTATGTACATCATGACTGTAGAAAGTGAGTAGAGAAGATTAAGAAATCATATATGTTAAAGAAAACTGCCCTCTTTCTATTTCTGTTTTTGTTTCGCGGCTTATATACTGCTCTTTAGCCAACAAATATTTTAACTTTCTGAGAGGGCAGGGTATAATCTAATGCTTAGCGTGTCAGATCACAGATCAGAAGGTCCAAGGTTCGAGCTCGCGAAACGTTGCTAAATACACTCTACCTTATCAGCTGTGGGCTCGATATAAGAGTGAGAACCAATCATTCTACTCAGTTGAGAGCAGCCGTTACTGGCTGATTGCATTCACACTGGTCAGCAATTCTAAATTAGAAATTGTTAAGCCTGAATTTTTTGGGTTTCTGACTCTGGTCGCTTATCCCATGTTCCGTTCAGGTTGAGAATACCAAATAAACACTTTCTGAGAACGACAACTTGATAGCACTATATATTTAAAATGTCCACTATGGGAATACATGTACCACACCATACGAAATCTTCTGGGCGATTTAATTCCCAGTGGGATTTTTGTCCTGCAAAGCGTCACTTATTTCAGTTTTTTATTAAATAACTTGGAAACTCGGAAAGGAATTTTTCCGTCGCATAAAGAAACCGGATCAGTACACATAAAATTCCGCTATTACGTAAGTGTTTGAAATTACCATTTTTCTCTCGTTTTCAACAAAGAACGACCACGTCATTACTTTTGTATTAGGGTTTAAAAACGTGGTTTGTTTTTTCAGGGTCTCAGTTACGTCTGTCTTTTTTTTTAACGTATTCCGTTTAAAAACAAATTTCTCAGCTCAAAGATACACCCAACAATAGTTTAAATGTTGTTTTGTTTATGCTTTTTTATAGGTTCATAAAATTCTAAAAAAAATAAAAATTGTACTTTGTGTTATTCTTTAACAATTTGAAACGCTTACTTAAATGTATTTCTCATAGTATTTGATATAAGTTTTGTAACATGTACTTATTATTACAACGTTTGAAATGTTAATAAAATAAAGTTTTGTAGCTTTTAATAAAAAGTTTCACGGCGTATTCATTTCAACACTCGATAAAGTTTTTATTAGAAAAAAAATTACTCGTTAGGTCAACAGTAAGTGTACGGACTTACAACGCTAAAATTTAGGGCTCGATTCCCTGCGGTGGACCGAGTGCATCGTGTAGCTTTGCGCTAAAGAATCACAAACAAATAAAGCACAAGTTGTATCAATAAAATACACTTTCTTTCTTACTTTATTCTTATTATAGCGTTAAAAAAACAAATTATATCGTGTATTTAAGTCTATAATAATATTACAAAGTAGCTGGGTACATTTTTTTTGTCATTTTAAAACTCAATAATTTGAACGTAATTTTCAGATAATAATAATAATACAGGCGTGATGCGGACAGGTCGAATAACTTAGTAAGTTAAGTTCGAAGCTGCTGCCACCAGATGCCGCTGTTAAGTTATACCTGTCTCAGCAAGCACGTGCAGCCCGTGACTCAACGGCAAATACTGACAACCTCCCTGGCTTTGTCATACCTGCTTTTAAAGTTGTTATATATATATATATATATATATAGGGAACTTTAGAAAAGCCAATTAAATGAACTGGAATGAAAATAGCATCAAAGGATTATTTTTAAACAACTGATAGCGAGAAGTGTGACAAGAATTTTCTTTCTCCAAGCCTAATTGAACTTCCAGTAATAGAATGGAGAGCCTAAGGGTAAGGGTTTCTAAATTTGACGATTATTACTGTAAATATAGGCATTGATCTCAACGCTGACTCAGATACCGGATGTCTTAGCAGAATACGTACTTGTTTCTTTTAGTGTATATATATATATCTTACACTAATATCTAACTGAAAAGGCTTCATTTATGTTCTTGTGTTTCATCAGTGCAAAATCCACAATATCACGAATTACAAACGATAATTTCGTTTCATTTTTTGCAGAGCAGCTTTCATTATTTTTAATTTCCACAAACTTCTTTTAATCGAGTTAGCATTTCCCATAATATAAGGTGTTATGAAGTTTATATATTTAAAAAAAATGGTTTAAACGTTTTAATGTTTTTCGATAAACAAAGTATTATAAACTTAATGCAAAATTCATTTTTATAGATGTTAACATTTGATGTTAAAGTTCCTTTTAAAATATTCATATTTTCAATTTATTAATGTTCCATAAAGTATTAAAATTCTTGTTCACACCTTGAAAGAGAGAACTTTTTAAATATAGGCTCTAAAATTTAATACAAAACTTATTCATTTTACGTTTATATTATTTACCAGTTTATATTGTACCAAAAACATGACACAAGGCATGCTTTAAACGAGCTCGTATTTTCTATTAAAATTCATGTTCGAACCTTGATATAGAGCACATTTTTAAATATGATAACAATACATAAAGTGTTAAAAACTTTATGCAAAACATTTATTTTAAACATTTCGTTATTTTCCTTTAAATGACTTACTATAAATGTGATTCAAACACATTTCTATACATGTTAACATTTACTATTCAAACACAAAGCATTTATTGTAATCGTTTTTATGTTTTCCTTAAAATCTTGCTTGGCGTACTTGACACTCAATACATTTTCTTTGAAATGTGTCAAAATCTTTGATTATCTAACATGACATACTACTGGTATAAAAACGATATATTTTAAAATGTGGTATTTACCATTATCTAACGTATCAAAAGTTTAAGATAGAACCCAGAAAATTTTGATGTTTTGTTTTTATATCCACTTCATTTTAAAAGGTTACAACTTCCCTATGAAACTTTTAAAGAGCATTCAAAACTAAAACTCAAAATACACAACAGACATGAAACTTGAGTTCATAGAAATAAAAATATACTACCAAAGCCTAAACTCACAGAGAACAAACTAAACAACACACCAAACAACAAATTCAAATACTAAACTCACAGAGAACAAACTAAATAACATACCAAACAACAAATTCAAATACTAAACAACATACCAAACAACAAATTCAAATACTAAACTCACAGAGAACAAACTAAACAACAAACTCAAATACTAAACTCACAGAGAACAAACTAAATTTGTTGTTTAGTTTGTTCTCTGTGAGTTTAGTATTTGAATTTGTTTTTAGTTTGTTCTCTATGAGTTTAGTATTTGAATTTGTTGTTTGGTGTGTTGTTTAGTATTTGAATTTGTTGTTTGGTGTGTTGTTTAGTATTTGAATTTGTTGTTTGGTATGTTATTCAAATACTAAACTCACAGAGAACAAACTGAACAACAAACTCAAATACTAAACTCACAGAGAACAAACTAAACAACACACCAAACAACAAATTCAAATACTAAACTCACAGAGAACAAACAAAACAACAAACTCAAATACTAAACTCACAGAGAACAAACTAAACAACAAACTCAAATACTAAACTCACAGAGAACAAACTAAACAACACACCAAACAACAAATTCAAATACTAAACTCACAGAGAACAAACTAAACAACAAACTCAAATACTAAACTCACAGAGAACAAACAACAAACACAAATACTAAACTCACGGTGAACAAACAACAAACACAAATACTAAACTCACGGAGAAGAAATAAAACAACATACCAAACAACAAACACAAATACTAAACTCACGGAGAGCAAAAAGAACAGCATACCAAACAATAAACACAAATAATAAACTCAAGGAGAGCAAACAAAACAACATACCAAATAACAAATTCAAATACTAAACTCACAGAGAACAAACTAAACAACAAACTCAAATACTAAACTCACATAGAACAAACAACAAACACAAATACTAAACTCACGAAGAGCAAACAAAACAACAAACACAATACTAAACTCACGGAGAGCAAAAAGGACAAAATACCAAACAATAAACATAAATATTAAACTCACGGAGAGCAAACAGAACAACATACCAAACAATAAATATAAATACTAAACTCACGGAGAGCAAATAGGAGAAAATGCCAAACAATAGATATCAATACTAAACTCAGTGAGTGCAAACAGAATAAAAATAACACACAACAAAATAAATATTAATTCAACGAGGGCAAATAGAACACAATAACTCACGACAAAAATATACGCTAAAATTTCTGAGAGGATCAGAACAAGTTACCACGTGACAAACATAAATATTAACTGAATGAGAGTAAATAAAACACAATAACACATCACCAACATAAATAGTAACTCAATGAGAGTAGATAAAACATAATAACACATCACCAACATAAATAGTAACTCAATGAGAGTAGATAAAACATAATAACACATCACCATCATAAATATTAACTCAATGAGAGTAAATAAAACACAATAACACATCACCATCATAAATATTAGCTCAATGAGAGTAAATAAAACACAATAACACATCACCATCATAAATATTAACTCAATGAGAGTAAATAAAACACAATAACACATCATCAACATAAATATTAACTCAATGAGAGTAAATAAAACACAATAACACATCACCAACATAAATACTAAACTCAATGAGAGAAAATAGAAGAAATATTGCCCATTGAAATTTTAGACGTACAGAGCAAAAGAAATGGTGTTAAAAATTCTGAAGAAACTGGCTTCAAAAGGATGATCAAACTGTTGTTTAAAACCATAAGTCAGTGCAACAGTTACAAAAATATCGAATTGTAAGTTATGGTATCACAAAAACCAGTGTTAATCTCTCCTTTACAACAACCTGTTCCAAGTGTTGCATTGCTTTATCCAATAGTTTTGTTTTGAAGGTCGTATCATGAGACAATAACACAAGTATATTAATACTTATATCTAAATAATAATAATAATAAAACAATTCAAGCTCAGTGGGAACAAAACTAACAAATATTGTTTAACTTCCCATGGATGTTTTTTTTTTTTTTCTCCTGTCGTTTATGTTTTTACATATCACTGTAGTTTGTTATTTTCCAAGAAATATTAGCATTCGTTTCACGTTCAGTTGATTGTCATTATATATCCTTTCATCAACTGGAAAGGAGTCTATAGGCCGATTGTGACACGACAACAATATATGTGCCAGGTAAGGTCAGACTCATCCTACTCAGTTAACCAAGTTTGAGTTTAACAATTTCTTGGGACATTCTCCTGACTTCAGATGTCGTATCGCAATAAACATGCCAATTCTTTAGTGTGTGTGTGTGTTTTTTTTTTATACTACAATTTCATCAGTTTATTAGTTTCCATGGTAACTGAAAGATCATATAGAACTTGATGGTAAATCGTTAATTTGTTAATTAGCCGTTTTCTTATCTTATGTATAACCTTGTGCGTTTTCTGTTTGGCTCACCTAACAGTAAAAATGGCACTTAAAGTCCTTACGACCTAATTAGTGATACTAAAAGAAGAAGAAAAAGGGGAGGGGGTTGGAACAGCAAACTTCATAATCTGAAGTGTCCATAAAAATGTTTTATCTATCATTCCCTTTTATCATAAAAATGTCTATGGATAGGGTTTTTGAGTTAAATAAATCTTCTTAAGAACCAATCAATTATGTGAAGTACTCATCAAGTATTTCGGCTAATATAAAGTGACCACTGCGACCATTAAACCTAAAATAGGTTACTGAAACAACAAATTGATACAAACATGTTACGACATCTCTTCACACGTTCTTGCCTCCATATAGTTTCACTTATTTCAAGTATTAATTATTATCTTTTTTATCAGTTTTTTTTTTGTTATAAATCTTCAGTTACTGCGGTTCTTCGCAATAAGACTTTACGTTCTTCTGCCTACGTGATTGACCCGGCATGGCCAGGTGGATAGGACACTCGACTCGCAATCTGAGGGTCGCGAGTTCGAATCTCCGTACCACCAAACATGCTCGCCGTTTCAGCCGTGGGGGCGTTATAATTTGACGGTCAATCCCACTATTCGTTGGCGGTGGGTGGTGATGACTAGCTGCCTACCCTCTAGTCTTACACTGCTAAATTAGGGACGGCTAGCGCAGATAGCCCTCGTGTAGCTTGCGCGAAATTCAAAACAAACAAATCCTACGTGATTAGATAAAAACACATCAATCATTAATCATGTGATGACGAGTCGCAGGGTTATAGCCATCGTCGGCTAAAATGTTGTGTGTGTGTGTGTTGTTGTTGTTTTTCTACCTAAAATATTGGTGTCTACTTTTAATAGCCGTCGAACAAACGTACAGTACCCGCCTATAAAAATTCCACAAATACAGAACACTGAATCCCTCGTTTTATATATCTTTGTTGTGATTTGTCATTCTAATGGGAAATCAAAACTGTGTTCTTAGAGAACTGTTACAACATACACTTGGAACTATTGAATCGACTCAGAATCATCTAGATATTTGGTTAAAAGGAATACTTATCATCTGATGAATTAAGGTCAAAAATATCGTCTATTAACCTTGACCTTAGTTATATCCGACAGGGTAAATATTGTTTATTATTGTTGACTTTAGTTATATCCGACAAAGTAAATATCGTCTATTAACCTTGACCTTAGTTATATCCGACAAAGTAAATATCATCTATTAACCAACTTTGTCGGATATAACTAAAGTCAACAATAATAAACAATATTTACCCTGTCGGATATAACTCAAGTCAACAATAATAAATAATATTTATCCTGTCGGATATAACTAAGGTCAAAAATAATAAACAATATTTACCCTGTCGGATATAACTCAGGTCAACAATAATAAACAATATTTACCCTGTCGGATATAACTCAAGTCAACAATAGTAAACAATATTTATCCTGTCGGATATAACTCAGGTCAACAATAATAAATAATATTTATCCTGTCGGATATAACTAAGGTCAAAAATAATAAACAATATTTACCCTGTCGGATATAACTCAGGTCAACAATAATAAACAATATTTACCCTGTCGGATATAACTCAAGTCAACAATAATAAACAATATTTATCCTGTCGGATATAACTAA
>NW_013667503.1:23738-27057 GCF_000517525.1 Limulus polyphemus
GACAATATTTATCCTGTCGGATATAACTCAGGTCAACAAGAGTAGACTATTTATCCTGTCGGATATAACTCAGGTCAACAATAATAAACAATATTTACCCTGTCGGATATAACTCAGGTCAACAAGAGTAGACTATTTATCCTGTCGGATATAACTCAGGTCAACAATAATAAATAATATTTACCTCACACTATTTATCTTTAGCGATTTCTCCGTTTTGATCTTGCATTTTTTCAGAACTACAGAGAAACTTCTTGGGACATGATATTTATAAGACCAATAGCCATTTCTCATAAAGTATGTTTTACAATTGGATTGTTTGTTTGTTTTAGAGCAAAGCCACATAAAGCTATCTACTGTGTCCACCGCGGGGAATCCAACCCCGGATTTTAGCATCGTAAGCTCGTAAACCTATTGCTGTCGCATCGGGAAACATTACAACTGAAAGACGATTTCGACATAAAACGCATTGTAGCTGGTTAGCATAAGGCCAGAACGGGCTATCCGCACTCTGTCTATCGCACATATC
Organism: Limulus polyphemus; assembly: GCF_000517525.1. NCBI lineage: Eukaryota > Metazoa > Arthropoda > Merostomata > Xiphosura > Limulidae > Limulus > Limulus polyphemus. The sequence continues at coordinate 24,268 of NW_013667503.1, forward strand.
GAAACTCGATTTTTGGCATTGCAAGCCCTCAGACTTACCGCTGAACTACCGAGGTCCGGGGAAGCTAAAGGTGAACAGTGAATATTTTTAATTTTCGCCTCTATTCCGTCATTTAAAAAATTGTCGAAAGATGGCGATCTTATATTTATTGATTTTATTTCTACAGGATGAATTGATAAGTTCAGTTTTGGAGTCTTTCACTTGCAATATGATTTCAATGATAGAAGAAAACACCTTCATTCAGCTATTTCATATAAGATTTTATTGTTGTTTTTGTTTGTTCAATTTTGCACAAAGGTACTTAAGGGTTATCTACGCTAGGTGTCCCTCATTTTGAAGTGATGGACTATAGCAAAGGCAGCTAGTCTACACCACATACCACCATCTCTTGGATTACTTTTAATCAAATACTGGGATTTGACCGTCACTCTTATAATACACCCAAAATGCGGATAGCGAGTTGTTTTTTGTTTTTTTTGTATTTAGTAGTAATGGATCTCAAACCACGGAACCTCAGATCCACAGCCAGACACGTTAACAACTGGGTCGCACTCAAATCCTTGAAATGAAAAGTAATATGGATTATGGTTGCAGAGTTGTTGGAAATTTTGTGGACAAATAGATTAATACTTAGGATTATGGTTGCAGAGTTGTTGGAAAATTTGTGGACAAATAGATTAATACTTAGGAATATGGTTGCAGAGTTGTTGGAAAATTTGTGGACAAATAAATTAATACTTAAGATTATGGTTGCAGAGTTGTTGGAAAATTTGTGAACAAATAGATTAATACTTAGGATTATGGTTGCAGAGCTGTTGGAAATTTTGTGGACAAATAAATTAATACTTAGGATTATGGTTGCAGAGCTGTTGGAAATTTTGTGGACAAATAAATTAATACTTAGGAATATGGTTGCAGAGTTGTTGGAAAATTTGTGGACAAATAAATTAATACTTAAGATTATGGTTGCAGAGTTGTTAGAAATTTTGTGGACAAATAGATTAATACTTATATAAATAGAAATTATTAAATAACCCCTTAATTCATTTTATTTTAACTAATATGAGGATTGTTCGGTTGGTTATTTTAGAGTAAAGCCACATTAGGCTATCTGGTGTGTCCACCGCGGAAAATCGATTTTAGCGTTGTACATCCTAAACTTTCCGCTGTCCTACCGGGGGTACAATATGAGGATGCATTAGGATAAGTCGACAAAAAATATTGAAATAAACACGCATTTCTTGGTCTAAATGAGATATTTCGTATTTTAATATTAAAATTCGAGGTTTGGAGTAGCTCAGTTTCAGTTTCTCAGAACGACTATCATTATTTCCTAGTGGTCGTTGTTATAGTGTTTTTAAATGTAATTTTTTTTAGATTGATTACGAATTACGAAACATTTCATGAGAAAAGAACCATAACGAGCCATGAAGTAAGTAAAAACTAACAAGACTCTGCCTTCTGCGATTTAAAACTACTGTCAGTAACAGACGCAACAGAACCACACGTTATCAGTATTGTGTCTCAGCGCCATCTGCTTGAGCCGTGCAACTGGAAACATCTCTCTTTATATACATATATATAAATTGTGATTATCAAGTAATTTGTTTTAGACGAAAGCCATATTTGGTTAACTACTGTGTCCATCGCGGGGAATCGCAAATTTGTCGCTGACCCACTCGGGGAAGGGGGACAATTATTTGTGAATGTCGCTTAAGTATTTGTCTGTCAATAATACCTTATATCGAGATTTATCTAACAAAACATCGTTCACCAAAAGCAACTTACAAAACAATAAAATAAATAAATAAATTATTCAGAGACCGTAAAATAAAATACGTTTCACTAATCTTCAGGAGTCACTGCTGTTTTATGTGTTTCAGTAAAATTATTTATTGGTTTCTCGAAGGCCATCTGTAATTACAGGTAAGTATCAATATTATCATAATCAAGGTAAATCATACAGGTTCTCAAGAGAAGTTAAAACTTGACAAAGGTAGTGGACTCACCCAAGTTCGTGTTCAAATCTAGTTGCTTTTAATTCCCTGTTTTTGTTTGATAATTTATGACGAAACAACGGTTTGGACACTCAAAACGGTAGCATTTATCATGTAAGTGTGACGAAATGAAAAATAAGCCTTTTTCATTTTATGGCTTTTCCTGAAACTCGATAGGTTTTATTACCAAATCAATATGTAATTGGTTTATATAATCCGGTATAATGATTCTAAGCTAAAAACTTGTACTACGTTTGTTGGAATTTTGTCTCACTGACTTCTCACCCCTACAGCATATGAAAGGCTTGAAGTTGAATATTTACTGACGAGGTAGTTGGTAAATTATAAAACTGCTCTACAATAAACCGAAGATGTAACTTTCAATTGTAAGGAAGAAACCGAAACTCTCGAGTAAAGGTAAAACGTTTGTAAGCATTTCCAAATTCTGGAAGTTTACATAAGGCACACAAAAGACGTTTACCGGTTGCCTAGGTATTCAAGAGAGAAGTTAAACCGTTAGAACTCATTAGAATCTCATCTACTGATCATGTACAACACTCTCATCTACTGATCATGTACAACACTCTCATCTACTGATCATGTACAACACTGTCATCTACTGATCATGTACAACACTGTCATCTACTGATCATGTACAACACTGTCATCTACCAATAACGTACAACATTCTCATCTACCAATCATGTACAACACTCTTATCTATTGATCATGTACAACACTCTTATCTATTGATCATGTACAACACTCTTATCTAATGATCATGTACAACATT
>NW_013667503.1:28023-31455 GCF_000517525.1 Limulus polyphemus
GTACGACACTTACCTCTACTGAACATGTACGACACTTACTTCTACTGAACATGCACAGCACTTACCTCTACTGAACATGTACAGCACTTACCTCTACTGAACATGTACAACACTTACCTCTACTGGATATGTACGACACTTACATTTACTTAACATGTACAACACTTACCTCTACTGAACATGCACAGCACTTACCTCTACTGAACATGTACGACACTTACTTCTACTGAACATGTACGACACTTACCTCTACTGAACATGTACGACACATATCTCTACTGAACATGCACAGCACTTACCTCTACTGAACATGCACAACACTTACCCCTACTGAACATGCACAGCACTTACCTCTACTGAACATGTACAACACTTATCTCTACGGAACATGCACAGCACTTACCTCTACTGAACATATACAACACTTACCTCTACTGAACATGTACGACACATATCTCTACTGAACATGCACAGCACTTACCTCTACTGAACATGCACAGCACTTACCTCTACTGAACATGTACAACACTTATCTCTACTGAACATGCACAGCACTTACCTCTACTGAACATATACAACAATTACCTCTACTGAACATGTACGACACTTACCTCTACTGAACATGTACGACACTTACCTCTACTGAACATGTACGATACTTACCTCTACTAAACATATACAACACTTACCTATACTGAACACATACAACACTTACCTCTACTGAACATGTACGACACTTACCTCTACTGAACATGCACAGCACTTACCTCTACTGAACATATACGACACTTACCTCTACTGAACATACATAACACTTGCCTCTACTGAACATGTACGATGCGCATGTTCAGTAGAAGTAAGTGTCGTACATGTTCAGTAGAGGTAAGTGAGTAGAGGTAAGTGCGAACATGTACGACACTTACCTCTACTTAACATGTACAACACTTACCTCTACTGAACATGCGCAACACTTACCTCTACTGAACATGTACGACACTTACCTCTACTTAACATGTACAACACTTACCTCTACTGAACATGTACAACACTTACCTCTACTGAACATGTACAACACTTACCTCTACTGAACATATTCAAAACTTACTTCTACTGGACATGTACAATACTGACCTCTACTAAACATATACAACAATTACCTATACTAAACATATACAACACTTACTTCTACTGAACATGAACAACACTTACTTCTACTGAACATGTACAACACCTTCTTCTACTGAACATATTCTACACGTATCATTACTAAAATAACATGTAACGCTAAGTAGTATACAATACTTAATTAATAATACGAAACAATGTTTTTTTGTTTGTAGTATTTTTTATTTGAATGAACAAGGTTTATGAAATGTAACGCCCACTGCCTACCATTTTGCTAAAAAGGTTTTCATAAAAGGAAACTGAAACCAAGCGGAATTTAAATCGGCCCAGTTTCTCCAAGTAAACTGGCGAAGTAATGAACTGTAACAGTAGTTACCACGTAACTATCTATCTATCTATGTTTTATATCGTTCCAGAAACAGGATGTACTTTGCGATGTTTCAGCCTGAAGTAGAGATGGACAGAAACTGGAAGGCCCGGCATGGCCAGGTGGTTAGGGCACTCGACTCGCAATCTGAGGGTCGCGGGTTCGAATCCCGTACCACCAAACATATTCGCTCTTTCAGCCGTGGGGGCGTTATAAATGTGACGGTCAATCCCACTATTCGTTGGTAAAAGAGTAGCCCAAGAGTTGGCGGTGAGTGGTGATGACTAGCTGCCTTCCATCTAGTCTTATGCCGCTAAATTAGGGACGACTAGCGCAGATAGCCCTCGTGTAGCTTTGCGCGAAATTCAAAACAAACAGAAACTGGATATCGAATCTTTCCTGTAATTCTGCAACGGACGTTATCCCTTCAAACGTAAAGACGTCTTGTTGAATTTTGATATGACATTATAGCATTAGTGACTGCTATTTGCGACATCATTCAACCGGTATATTTTACTTATTTTTTGCTCTAACCAATAATTATCATAAATATACATCGACAGTCCATGCGTGACCGGTTCCACGTAATCAAAGGAAAACACTATCTCATTTGCTTCTCTAATATTCGTGATTTATCTAAAGTCATAACCACAGAAAGAAACTTCGGTCATATTAAGGAATTTGGTAGTAATGTTAAGAGTTTAGAAATAACTTATTTCGGCACTTATTCAAAAAAAAATTGAACGATGTTCTTTCTATAATAATTGCAATATTGTAGCGGATATTAACGGGGAAAAAAAAGAGATATTAATTAATAATTACACTTAGGTGATGGTGAAGGCTACTAACCACGACCACGTGTAATTTATCCTGTTTGACTTGGGGCGGTAGATATCACACAATATTTTGATTCGGGCATCTAACTTGTAGATGTTGTGCCTACTTATAAAAGCTATAACAAGAGATATAACGGTAGTATTCTGAGGGTTTTCTGTTTAATTGCGGGATGTTTCGCGCACGTCTAGTCAAATGCGATTCTTCCAAATATATTCTAAATATTTTCATAGGCGGTGGAACAGAGGGGCTCTGGGGGTACGTGCCCCCGAACTTTAACCCGTTAGTGAAGTGCCCCTTTGAATGGGAAATACAGACTTGTACATAGTTACCAAGGAAAGTCTCTGTTTCAACTTTGAATTCAGTGGCCACGGTTAACAAACAAATATTAAGGTTAACGCAAACCCAGAAAAAAAAATTATCATTTGTTTTTCCGTCTGTGAAATCTTTCCGAACACTTCAAATATATATGTATCCGAACACTTCAAATATATATGTAAAAAAGTATTTATAAACTGATTGCACCCACTAAAATAATCAAACCTGTTAATTATCTTCAAAATATAATTTCTTCTCGGGTGTGTTTTCATTACGTCAATAACATTGTACTTAAGTAATCCTAGAGACTAATGAATCTGTCAACTGTGTATTAGTACTGATCAACCAGCTTGTAGGCTTTTCCTATATTACTCACTGATTTGTCAATTTTTCACGTTGAAACTTAAATATCTTGAAATGAAGTGTACTAGTTACTGTATACAGGTTCGAAATAAGAGGGAAGCAGAGCGCGGTCCAGTCTTTAGCTTGCTGGATTACGGAGCTGACGTTCCATGGTTCGCGTCTCGTTAAGGTTAAAAAATCACGTTGCGCATTTTAGGTTGTGAATGCGTTATAAGAGTTACCCAATAGTTGGCGGTGACTGATGTTGACTAGCTACCTCCCATCTAGTCTATCACTTCAAAATTAGAAATATATTAACGATGTTACAGGTAAAGAACATAACGGTATACGCTAAATGCAAATCACATAACGTTGTATGTTACCAGTAAAGGAAACAATGTTATATTTTAGCGGTGTATATATATATATATATATATATATATATA
>NW_013667503.1:31995-39508 GCF_000517525.1 Limulus polyphemus
TAGTATATATATATATATATATATATATATATATATTAGCGGTGAATAACACAATGCTGTATGTTAAAGGTAAAGAACATAACGGTATACGCTAAATGCAAATCACATAACGTTGTATGTTACCAGTAAAGGAAACAATGTTATATTTTAGCGGTGTATATATATATAAATATATTAGCGGTGAATAACACAATGCTGTATGTTAAAGGGACAGTACTCAATGGTATATGTTTACTGTACAGCAAACAATACTGAAAGTTAACGGTCAATAAAACAACAATGTATGTTAAAAATACAGTACACAATGGTATATGTTTACTGTACAGCAAACAATACTGGAAGTTAACGGTCAATAAAACAACAATGTATGTTAATAGTACAGTACACAATGGTATATGTTTACTGTACAGCAAACAATACTAGAAGTTGACGGTCAACCCGGTGGCTCAGCGGTAAGACTATAGGCTTATATAATACTAAAAATTCGGGTTTCGATACTCACGTTAGGCAGAGGACAGATGTGAAGCTTTGCACATAAAACCAGTCAAATGTACTGCAGTTTAAACACGTCCCTAATTCTTAAAAAGTTAAATTATACCGCTTCTGATTAAATGATACTTTAATGATTTTTTTTTCTAGTTTCAAAATTATCACAGTGCTCGAACGCAGCAAATAAAACTTTTCAAAACATTGAATCAAAATCTTTTATGACTTTTAGATTCTTTCCCATGTTTAACTTTGTTTTAATTATGTTATTAACATTATGTTCATATCTACATGTCTTAAGGTTAACATACAGCTTTGTTTTGCACAGTAAACATATACCATTGTGTAATGTACCTTTAACATACATTGTTGTTTTATTTACCGTTAACTTCCAGTATTGTTTGCTGTACAGTAAACATATACCATTGTGTAATGTACCTTTAACATACATTGTTGTTTTATGGTGAGCACAGCACAGATAGCAAGTGCACTGTGTTTTTCTTTGTGCTTGACACCAAAACAGAAAAAAAAAAAAATTAAAATCAAATGCGCTGCCACCCCTACATCGTGTATCAAAACCCGGTTCTTAGCGTTATAAGCCTTCAGACTTACCGCAGAGCCACGTATAGTTCCTTTCTAAGAATTCCAGATCGGGTTTTACTGTATCACATACTTCTAGAAATTAATGTAGCTTATACGTTTTGTTATCTTATTTGAATTATCCCAAATATAATATGAAATGGAAGGGCGTGCTAAATGAATAAACACGAATTTAGAGTGTGCTGTTAGCTATATCGTACGGATCCGGCTGTACTTTTCCTTTCAATAATCAATAATTGTTATATCGGATAGAAAGAAGTACTATGTAATATATATATATATATCTCCTGTCCTTTGTGACGTAAATGTTCTGAATAAGTATTTCCAAACTTACTGCATAGCTCACAAGTTGCGCGGAACTGGCATGAAGAAAGAGTTCTTTGAATCAGAGAACAGCTTCAGCAGCTGTTTTAAGCTAACTGATAACAGTTTAATTTCGGAGAACTGGTTCGATTAATATATACCGGGAAAATTCGCGTGTATCTATGGCACTAAACTTATTTCTGTGAAAATAGAGAAAGATAACGCCTTTTGTCATTTTCTCACTAGGTGTATGCGTTCTGAGAGAAAGGCTTAACTACTTCTACATCATACTCTTCAAAGCGATTCTTTTAATATGATAATATATTTTTAGTAAAGTATATTTACACAGAAGCATGGTATTCTGATTTCATCGTGGGGTCCGTAATGAAAATTCCGTCTGTTAAAAAGAGTTTCCAGTACGAGCAGAACATTATAACAAAAACTACAAGATTTATAATATGTCTTATCCTTTTTTTTATGACTGGTATTTTTTTTTTATATTTATAAAAGGAACACATTCTAAGCATTTTCCGTTTGGTCTACGAATAAGAAAAACAATTGTATTGTAGGTAAGCAACTGACTAATAAAACTTGTTAAGCTTGACTCTCTGAAAAGACTAATAATTTTACAGATAAAATCCTTTGCATAGTTAGACTCGAAGGTTCTTTCCACACTTAATGGTGACTAGACACAGAAGAGTAGAACATCTGTACAGTGTTCTTATTCAAGAGAGGTTGTAGACAAGGATGGGGAATTCCCGGATTAAAAGTGGTAGCTTTCGGAGGTCATCTGAGCCTTGTTAATTTTGTTGTTGATTTAGTAAACGTTCATGGTCAATTTTCTGTAACAAATATGCATGAAAGCAGCTTTTATTTTGTACTAAATCTATCTCCACGGAGGAAAGCCCTACAAAATTACAAGTGTATTACAGATTCATTATTTTGCCAAAATCTGTACATTAGAACCCAGACGAGCCTAACTATAAACAGTTATAAGCCATAGAGTTTCATGTTTAGCTGTTTTTTATACAGCCATTTCTCTGTAGAATGTTAATAAGTTACCTTCTGACAATTTATCTCTGCAATTATTGTCTGTCATCCTGTTTCGGTTCGTTAACTAACATTTAAAAAAAAATCATTATACGAAGATGTGAATTTCCGAAATATTCTAACTTCTCTAAGTAGCACTGAGGGAAATGTTTTTAAATCCGAATCGTTTATCAAACTGTCCTAGCGGTTAACAAAATGTTGCTACTGGACCATTCCAGTTTATACCCGTGAATACGTCACGGTGCTTCAAGCGTTTCAGAAGAAAAGCAATACACATTTCCGAACAGTTGCGGTTTATAACTTCGACACCATTTAATTAATTAATTAATGTTTGTTTGTTATTTAATTAATTTTTTTTTGTTAATGGACCATCTTTCCATTATGCTCATTTATTGTATTTTGCTCTTTATATATGTGTTTTCAGACGTACTGCTGTTTATCTTCTATGCTGTTGTCTTTGTTTCGTGGTTAAAAAAAGTGTATATATTTAATGCTGCATCATCAAAAATTCTAACTGTTATAATTAAAGTTGTTAAATATTCACTCTTCTAATGCTTTAAAATCCCTAAGGGACTAGATAAAGAAGGCAGTATTAAAAATATAATAGGCTTAATACTAATGACTTACAGGAAGTATAATTAACGTAATATATTACTACAGTAATAATGTGTATACATATAAAGACACCCTAACCTTGTTAATAATCTATAATAGTATTTCTAGAAAATATGTTAGCAGAAGGGATAGAAGAAACTAGCAGACTGTAGTGGTTTGAACTTAAAAGCTGAAGAACGGGTATGCTTTTTAATGGCCTTGATATGATATATATCGGTAAATTACTACTTTGGATTACTCTACATAAATTAACACTTTTCATCCCACTGCCTGCACTGTTATCTCAAATTACTCTTTTGATTTTTCTTTATAAATTATCACCTCTAACTCTACCTTGCGTTAATACCTTTAAAAGTTGTACCTTTTCTGATCGTTAGGATGCCATAAAATCCCTATATTTTTTTGGTAAATTCATGTTTCTGTTTCTTTGTTATCCGGTGTTCTTCAGCATATTACCCCTCCTGATGCGGTTTGGTACATTATCACTAGTGTTACTTATTTTGATTCGTCATTACCTCTGGTTCTTATGGATATATATCACCATCTTTTATCTACTTAGTACATTATCGCTTGTGCTATTTTTTTCGGTATGTTAATACTTCTGTTACTTATCAATTCGTCGCAACCTATTTTTTTTTTTTTTACCTAACGTATTATCTGTTCTTTCGCCTCTAACTGTGTCCCACTTCTATCTTTCTCATTACCTTACCAATTCTGCTTTTTACTTATGACATTTGTTCCGTCTTTTCGATGATTATTCTGTGTAGAGTACCAGCTCTGATTTCTAGCGATGTAGTTCCATTTCGTATTACCCTAACAAAGTTCATAAACTGTGTGTACTACTTATGAAAATAAAAGTTACTGCATGAGGTTATTCGTACTCTTATAAGTATGCTATTCCAGGTCCCGTGCTGACCTTGGAAGTACTTTCCCATTCTTCAATCGTAGTCAGTTTGATGGGCATGCCCCCCCCCCCCCGTGGCACAGCAGTATGTCTGCTGACTTACAACGCTAGGAACCGGGTTTCGATACCCGTGTGGCGGGCTGAGCACTGATAGCCCATTGTGTAACTTTGTGCTTAACTCTACACACCATCCACTGTACCTGAATGTTGGCTTACAAATTACATTTACGCAAATAAACATCACAAAAATTGCTTGAAGCTACACTGGGAAACGTAAAATGTTTGTGATTGGATGAGATTGCTGTGATTCTAGTTTTATCGGTAATCTTTGTTGTGAAAATAAATATCATTTTTGAGGTGTGGCTGAAAGCTTGTAAGATTCGTCAGCTTCAAATCCTTGTTTATTATTCTGTTGGTACGAAAAGATACGGTCATCTTCATTGCAATGGCTTTGTGAGTTGAAGGATTCTTTTTCGTTAACCGAAGTCTGTTTGTTTTTTTATAATTTCGCGCAAAGCTACACGAGAGCTATTTGCAGTGAAAGACTAGAGGCAAGGCAGCTAGTCATCCCCACCCACTGCCAACGCTTGGTCTACTCTTTTAACAACGAATAATGAGATTGACCGTCACATTATAATGCCCCCTCGGCTGAAAGGGCGAGCATGTTTGGTGGGATGGGGATTCGAACCCGCGACCCTCAGATTGTGAGTCAAGCGCATTAACCACCTGGCCATGCCAGGCCATATCGATGTCTTCACTTTGCAGATAAGGGTTGCTTTGTGGTGTGGTTTCAGAGCCCCCTTTATGCACTAAGTCCTCTGCTGGGCGAGTTTTCCGCTTCTATGGAGAAAATTAAAGGACGTGATGTGTATTTTATCTTTAAATCGTTTAACAATCTTGCTCTGTGAATATACCACATCGAAAAATAATGTTACATATTCTTTGGAAAAGGATGTTACATACTCTTTAGAAAAGGATGTTACATATTGTTTAGAAAAGGATGTTACATATTGTTTAGAAAAGGATGTTACATATTCTTTGGAAAAGGATGTTACATACTCTTTAGAAAAGGATGTTACATATTGTTTAGAAAAGGATGTTACATATTCTTTAGAAAGGGATGTTACATATTCTTTGGAAAAGGATGTTACATATTCTTTGGAAAAGGATGTTACATATTCTTTAGAAAAGGATGTCACATATTGTTTAGAAAAGGATGTTACATATTCTTTAGAAAGGGATGTTACATATTCTTTGGAAAAGGATGTTACATATTCTTTGGAAAAGCTGCATGAACATTTTATGACATGGGATTGTATGGGCAGGCATGAACATTTTATGATATGGAACTGTATGGGCAGGCATGAACATTTTATGATATGGAACTGTATGGGCAGGCATGAACATTTTATATTATGGAACGGCTAGCGCAGATAGCCCTTGCGTAGCTTTGAGAGAAATTCAAAATAAACCAAAACCAAGCATTCTTCACTGTTCAGATACTCACATGCTTTCATAATACACAAAATGTTAACAAATAACTATGTTCAAGTTGTTAGCCATTTTTGATCAAATCACCAGTTTTACTAATGTATAAAAAAAAAAGGTGTCGAGTCGCAAAACAGTTCAGGAGAAAAAAAAGGAAAAATAAAATCACGAATCAGAGACAAATTAATCTGATTTCCTTCTATATTTGCAAACAACTAATTCAGTCAAGATTATTTCTGTAGCAACTAACTTGCTGGCAAACATAGATACGCTAAATCTAAGTGGGCGTTGATTCGTGATGCCGTTTCTTATATTCTTGTTTTGTTTTCGGAGTTGCTCTGTGATTGTTAACTTTTTGAATTGGATTGTTTTACGAGGGAAGACAATGCATATCAACAAGTAATTACGCAACGAAAAGAGTTCAACAGGCAATGTTTGTTACAATATGCTATATGATACATATATATAACGTGTATTGTTTTTATTACAAGTTACAGCTTTTACAGCAAGGAAGAATATTTCTTTTTTTAAACGAGGGAAGACAATGCATATCAACAAGTAATTACGCAACGAAAAGAGTTCAACAGGCAATGTTTGTTACAATATGCTATATGATACATATATATAACGTGTATTGTTTTTATTACAAGTTACAGCTTTTACAGCAAGGAAGAATATTTCTTTTTTTAAACAGTGATCAAAGCGTCGTTTTAAAAATAGTCTTCCTTATTGCAAAAACTGTAACTTGTAATAAAATAATATTTATAATCAGTATGTAAGCATAAAACTAAACAAATGGCATGTGTTTGACTAATGAGAAATAATAAAAAAATATTTAACTTCTGTAGTACACATTAGTGTATGGAAGACGTATTAATACTAGAAATAAACGACTTTGTAACACCAAATAGCTTTTTTATTTAATTAGACACCCAACGTTTCGCTTTACAGCTTCTTCAGGAGCGTCCGCTAAAACACAAACCGAAGCTGGACAGTACTATTAATACTAGAAATAAATGACCTTATAACATTGTTGTTTTTTATTTAATTAGACACTCAATGTTTCGCTTTCCAGCCTCTTCAGGAGCGTTCACTGAAACACAAACCAAAATTGTAAAGCGAAACGTTGGATGTTTAATTAAATAAAAACAACAATTTGGTGTTATAAGGTCGTTTATTTCTAGTATTGATAATAATAAGTTGTTTTGCATTAAACAACTTAATGTTCGAACAATATGTGATGCAATAGAAGCAACGTAACTTTCAAACAATATGTGATGCAATAGAAGCAACGTAACTTTCAAACAATATGTGATGCAATAGAAGCAACGTAACGTTCAAACAATATGTGATGCAGTGCAAACATTATGACGTTCAAACAATATATAAGCAGTTATTAATAAAAGTTTGGAGACGGATGAATGGGTAATAAAGAAAATGTTATTATAAATGTACGACGTTTCGACAACATTATATCATCATCAGGTACCTCCAAACTTTTTTTTTCTGAAAAGTGGGTTCCTCGTCATCAAATATAAACAGTTGTTATTTTAGCACAAAGCTACAAAATGCGCTCTCTCCACCACGAGGGAATCAAACCCCAAATTTTAGGGTTGCAAGTCCATGAACTTACCGCTGGCCCATTGAAGGACAATATATATAAATAACACAGCGTTAAAGCAATGTATGTTTCAATAGTAACAATATATGATGCAGTATAAACGATATGATGCAACAGTAACAATGTAACATTCAAACAAGATGTGATGGAACAAAAACAATATGATGTTCAAATAATGTGTGTTGCTATAGCAACAATGTAACATTCAAACAAGATGTGATTGAACAAAAACAATATGATGTTCAAATAATGTGTGTTGCTATAGCAACAATGTAACATTCAAACAAGATGTGATGGAACAAAAACAATATGATGTTCAAATAATGTGTGTTGCTATAGCAACAATGTAACATTCAAACAAGATGTGATGGAACAAAAACAATATGATGTTCAAATAATGTGTGTTGCTATAGCAACAATGTAACATTCAAACAAGATGTGATGGA
>NW_013667503.1:40416-43762 GCF_000517525.1 Limulus polyphemus
AGCTTATATAGCTCCACAAATCTTCACAGTTGGGATGGCACAGCTTATATAGCTCCACAAATCTTCACAGTTGGGATGGCACAGCTTATATAGCTCCACAAATCTTCACAGTTGGGATGGCATGATGTTCAAATAATGTGTGTTGCAATAGTAACAATGTAACATTCAGACAAGATGCGATGGAACAAAAACAATATGATGTTCAAATAATGTGTGTTGCAATAATAACAATATAATATTCAAACAAGATGTGATTGAACAAAAACAATATGATGTTCAAATAATGTGTGTTGCTATAGTAACAATATAGCATTCAAACAATATTGCTAAGAAATACAAACAGTTTATCCGTCAAACAATAGCTGATGCGATAGAAACAAACGTAATATTTAAAAAAAAATAAGTGATCCAATAAAACAATATGATATTCCAATAAGATGTGATCATTAAAGCCACATCCTGCAGTTGATTAACACATATTTCCAATAAGAAAGGTGCATAATACTGTTCTCGCATATTTTTGTTGAAAGCCGATGCAGACGAGTCTATCCGTTAACTTTTAGGCTCAGCACCTTAACTGAATTACAACTGCCTGAGTCTGACTTAAAACTTTGTTTGTATGAGATGGTAATGAAACGAGCAGCTACTTAATGATAATCCACACAATAACCGGAAAAACATGATCCTTTCTAACCTCAAATGAATTGCGTCTCGCCATTTTTTTGGTGTCAAGCAACACATATGTAGATTTGTGTCTGTCTTCCCAGATTTTATTAGTAAAACAGCAGTCACGAGTTCTCCATTTTATTCTCGACCAAGAACGCAGCCAGTTATTAACTGAATGTTTACAGAGTCTAGACTGTAAGAAACACGTGAAAGTAACCGTTGAGGGCCTGCCACTTCACGTGGAAACGATCATTTGTCACGTTATCTTGGACAAATAAACCACATCAGAGTTGTCGTAAAATCCATTCATGCAAGGGAAGTGGTTGTGGGAAACTTTTTGTGGACAATTCTGAAAGTATTACAGGATAATCAACATCGTAGGAAAACCGATAAGGATATGTATAAACACCAAACTACGACTTTAAACCAAACACGCAGTGATGAATATTCGACCACCCCTGCCAATGATTTAGCCTTGTTCAACTCTTTTGGTTGTATTAAAAAAAATAATTAATTAATTTAACCAGAATTTTAATGCCAACACGATCAGTCGAAAGTAATTAGTCTCTTTTGTTAACCAAATATTAATCTCTGCAATGATTGGCTACTTAACCATTCTGAGTGTATCATCCCTAAGAGGTAGTGTAGTTATTTCAACACATACCTCAGATGAGAATGTTGCTTTAGAGTTTAGACAAAGAATTAATACCTATATTGCAGAATATGACTTCTACCACGACATACTCAGAAGTTGTTTCAAGTTTCATCTGCATTTCAAAATGATATAATTCCTGTGTTTTCGCAATTGGGGTGGCTTGATTTATAGCTGAAGTACTTATCAATATATGTGGATTTCCTTGCTCCGTAAGTTTCTGTGCATTATCTCCATTATGCCAGAGAAGAAGACTATACACGTTAAATGGGTGACGGTCAAGTCCCACTATTTGATCAGACTCTTGTATCCCAAGAGTTGATAGCCTTCCCTCTAGTCTATAATCTCTATATTAGGGACGGCTTTATGTGAATAGCCTTTGTGTACCTTTGTGGAAATCTTTATACAACAAATGAACAAACTATCTTCACTTTGAAGTAGATCGTGGAGTTCATAGTATTCAAATTTGCTCATGAACCATGGTTATATCTCAGAGAAGGCATCTGAATGCCTTATTAATGTCGAGAGCTTTTACACAAATATAAGCCACGCAATCACAATACGATGTTGCGAATTGGTTCCACGTGTCTCTGAGTGTTGTTTAGCGGAATGTGAAACTGCTTCTAGACCAAAGATAAGGCTGCTTGGACAGTTGGACATCATTCACAATATAAGCAGATGACCGCTATGTGAAGATTTTGGGTTCTGCAATCGTAAGCTATTTAATCTGGGAATGAATCATACGTTCATAGCTACGGCTGGACACCATTCCTTCAAAGTCCAGGCTAGACGTCCAGTGGACGAATGACACGTGGAACAATATTCCTTGTACAGACGAATTGTGCTTTCCCTCGTAGGCAGATCCAGCATCGTTTACATATACAAACGTGATGAATAAAGCAGTACTGGAAGTATGGTATGGGGAGGAATAATCTTTGGTGGATGTACATCTACATCCTGCAGAATGGTACCACCAATGTAGCAGATTATAGGTACCACATCCTATGACACTTTGATGTGCTCATGCAATTGGCCTTGGATTCATCTTAGTGGATGCTAATACTCATACTCAAGATTCTAAACTTTTTGGCTTTCCTTGGCGAAGAGGATAACCAGAAAGTGGACTGGCCAGCATACTCACAGATTTGAATCGCTGTATACAACAATAGGATATTCATGCTATGAATCAGTGTCACTTCTGGATGTAGTAACACCCTTTCTGATGTACAAACAACTAAATTCAGTGATATAGTAGCACCCTTTTTGATGTACCAACAACTTCATTCAGTGGTATAGTAGCGCCCCTTTTGATGTACAAGGTTAAGGTTAAGATGCTGCCAAGGATATTCATGCTTGGCAGCATATGAATGGTAATGGTGAACTGGAGGTATCTCTGATGGAAGAGAAGACTTATTTGTTTTTTGTAGTTGAGCACAAAGCTACACAATGGGCTATCTGTACTATATCCACCACGGGTATCGAAACCTGATTTTTAGCGCCATAAGCCTTCGGACTTATCACTATGTCAACGAAGGGCAGAAGAAGTAAAATATATTATCTCAGCAGCTTACTGATTCGTTCATTTTAAACTTTCCACATCTCGAATAATAAACATTTCGTATCTGCATAATAATTAACGGGGGTACCATTGCCAGAGTGAATAACAACAGAAACAAAAACCAAATGTTATCTAAAGAGATGAATATTAATACTTATTGATTCCTTCGAAAGGACGAATGTAAGTTCGAAAAAAATCGAGAGAACTTTTTTTGGATATAAGCTGTATCATCCCAACTGTGAAGATTTGTGGAGCTATATAAGCTGTGCCATTCCAACTGTGAAGATTTGTGGAGCTATATAAGCTGTACCATTCCAACTGTGAAGATTTGTGGAGCTATATAAGCTACCATTGTTTTTGTTCCATCGCATCTTGCTTGAATGTTATATTGTTACTATTGCATCACACATTATTTGAACATCATATTGTTTTTGTTCAATCACATCTTGTTTGAATATTATATTGTTATT
>NW_013667503.1:44591-52753 GCF_000517525.1 Limulus polyphemus
CTGGTAAATAGAGGTTAAGGATATCATGGTAGTGTACGTCATAGTGTAAGAAATAGTCACTGGTAAATAGAGGTTAAGGATATCATGGTAGTGTACGTCATAGTGTAAGAAATAGTCACTGGTAAATAGAGGTTAAGGATATCATGGTAGTGTACGTCATAGTGTAAGAAATAGTCACTGGTAAATAGAGGTTAAGGATAACATGGTAGTGTACGTCACAACGGAAAGGATAATCTAATAGATCAAACTAAAAACAACAATAAGTTAATGAAGCCAATTCTGTGTAACAGCTGACGAGAAGAATGTGATGTCATAAATCAATGCATAAGAAAAATAAAATCTAAAATTATTAGGTTGAATTTAATAGCTGAAGAAGCTCGGCCTTCTTAGAAAATTTAATTTTATCCTAAATTCATATTCAAAGTTAACAATTTAAAATTATCTACGTGAATATAAAATTATTTTAAACATTTTGAATGAGGAGCTTTTCCTTCAAATTAAACAACAGTCAAACTGCGAGGTCGTTTCTTCTTCAACAGCAAATTATGTATCTATTTTCCTGTATGAAGATGGTTGTCAAACACCCAAACCTGACGAGACTGCCAACCAACAATATTAATGAAACAATCTTAAAAGTAAATGGAATATGCCTTTACTTACAAAACGCATAACCAGTTCTTCACTTCTATGACCCGTGAATAAACTCATAGATGTTTTTGTGTTTCAGCAATTCACGTCCAGTAACATTGTTTGAGATACAATCACCATTCACCTAATGAATCAGTGTCACTTTTGGATATAGTAGCACCCTTTTTGATGTACAAACAACTTCATTCATTGATATAGTAGCACCCTTTTTGATGTACAAACAAATTTATTCACTGATATAGTAGCACCCTTGTTGGTGTACAAACAACTTCATTCATTGATATAGTAGCGCCCTTTTTGATGTACAAACAACTTCATTCAATGATATAGTAGCGCCCTTTTTGATGTACAAACAACTTCATTCATTGATATAGTAGCACCCTTTTTGATGTAGAAACAACTTCATTCATTGATATAGTAGCACCCTTTTTGATGTACAAACAACTTCATTGTTGATATAGTAGCACCCTTTTTGATGTAGAAACAACTTCATTGTTTAATATAGTAGCGCCCTTTTTGATGTACAAACAACTTCATTCAATGATATAGTAGTACCTTTTTTGATGTACAAACAACTTCATTCATTGATATAGTGTTGCTTTTTCTTTATGTACAAACACCTTTCATTCATTGAGTCAGAATGTCACTTTTAGATATTGTGTTACCTTTTCGATGTGAAAATAACCTTAACTCGCTAAATCAATTGAGTTACTTTTGGATATACTTTTGATATCGTTTAAGATACAACCATCATTCTTCTTCGGTGTATAACCTGTTTTTTTTTGTTTTTTTTGTTGTTGTTGTTTTTTGCCACTAATATTGGTTTGTTTGTTTGCAGTTAAGCGCAAAGCTACACAATGGACTATCTGTGTTTTGCCCACCACGAGTATCGAAACCCGGTTTCTAGCGTTTTAAGTCCGCAGACATACCGCTGTGCAACTGGGGGCGCTAATATTGGAACCTTACTGTTTACTATTTATTGAAGTTACAGTTGTTGTTGTTTTTTGCCGCTAATCTTGGAACCTTACTCATTATTGGACTTTACTGTTTACTAGGCCTACTGTTGTTTTTTGTCGCTAATCGTGGAACGTTATTGTTTACTGGACCTCCTGGGAAGTTCTAAAACTAGTTATCTGCTATCGACAAGCACTAATTTAAGATTTGTAAAAAGTAGTTTTTCTCTTTTATTATGTGTGTGTGTTTGAACTTTAACAGCTCGCAATATGCACTGTTTTCACTTTTGATATTTTTTCATAACAGCTGTAAATTTTATTTATGCTTCTGCCTAAATGATGAACCGCGTTAACTGTGGGTTTATTAAACGGATGATCTAACAAAATGAAACTATTTTCGATAGAGTATTCCACAATTTGAACTTACTCTCGAGTTGAAGCCAACAACGTTTGCTACGAAGACGCTGTAAGAACGATCAGACATTCCCAATCCCTGCCAATACAGATCTACAAAACATTGTTCCTGACGTCAACAGAAAACACACGGAAACTTTACTGTCGTTCGTTGTTTTTCAAATACAGGTTTCTAGTACAAAATAACATGATAGATGCGGTAATTTGATGCAGCGAGAAATGAGCTATTGCTTCAACTCACGCAATTTTACAGCGAATGTGGCAAAGCGAAACTAATTCCACAGACATCTCAGTGCGAAATACCGCTGTTTAACTGACCCAGGAAGACATTAAAGACCATCATAGCCTTCCAGAAAATGATAGTACGAGAAAAGAAAAATGTTCATTGTCACCTTAGAATTAACTGAGCAACAAGAATGAGCCAAATAGTTCCTCAGTAATTCTGAAAGTGCGAATTGTAACCGAAACACATTTTGGTGATAATGAAAAGATCTGCTTCTAATCGAACACCTTCATGTGTCGAATGGTTGTAATAAAAGACATACAGTTGTTTCCATTTCACATTTTATTTGCACGATATGTATAATGATTAAAAGCCTCCTAGGACGTCTCAAGATGAAGTAATCTTGCTGTAAAGTTAGTTTGAGTACAATTTTGCTTCTGATGCAAAATAAAATGCACTAATTTAGAAGGTTTATCAGACTTTGAGTCATACGGTTTATCAGACTTTGAGTCATAAGGTTTATCAGACTTTGAGTCATACGGTTTGTCAGACTTTGAGTCATAAGGTTTATCAGACTTTGAGTCATACGGTTTGTCAGACTTTGAGTCATAAGGTTTATCAGACTTTGAGTCATACGGTTTGTCAGACTTTGAGTCATAAATGTCTTCTCAGTTAGATTTGTTCTCAGTTTGACAATTTGCTTCTGTATATTCAATGGAGGAGCGATTCTCATTATATTACATTATTATCGTCAATTTAAATTGCTAGCCACGTGTGTGAGAACCAGACTCTGTACGTCTAGAATACTCAAAAAAAAAAAAAAAGGAAGAGAGAGAAGATAAGGGAGCCATTTGCTGTGATCTGTGGCTCGTACAACGAGTCTTAACGTTATCTTAAAATTTATACACATCTTACGTGACCTGGATAGTTTCTGTTCTTTGTACATGTATATATCTTATAAACGTCCCCCACCCAATGGGTCAGTTGTAAGTTTACAGACTTACAACGTTAAAATGCTGGGTTCGATTTCCCATGGTGGCTACAACAGACAGCCCAATCTGGCTTTGCGCTAAAACAAATAAACGAGTATCCTATAAACTTATAACACAGACTATTTCTGCACTATCTGCGGACTTACAACCCTAGAAACCGGGTTTCGATACCCATGGTGGGCAGAGCACAGATAGCCCATAATGTAGCTTTGTGCCTAACTTCAAACAAACAAACAAATAATAATATTTCTGCTCTAAAGTTGTTCTTTTTATTAACCACACACAACTTGTTCAGTTTATAGTGAGATTATGAATCGTATTACGATACTTTATCACACCTCCATTGTTATATTCAAGTTCATTTGAACTATTTATGACTTTGTGGGGCAATATTATCTTTGTTGTCCAGAATACAGTGACATTGTATAATGAATGATTGAAACGAGCCACTCTTTGCTCTTAACCTTGTAGCACCGCCAGATAATTGGTGTTGAACAAAGATTTAGACGCTTGACCTACTTCCCTACAACAATGTCGCTTTGTTGTCAATCGAACAGCGTGTTAGTTCTTTATAGTTCCATCTTTTATTTCGAAATAACATATTTGGAGAAAATTAAAGTTATTGATGTAAAATGTCCCAAGGTGTTGAAATCAGGTGTAATTTTCTCTTCTATAGTTTCTTGGCTCGAGGTGAAAAACAAGTGGTCTAAACTCGTAATCTTGTGCACGTGTTTTTTTTTTTGTTTTTTTGTTTGTTGTTGTTTTTATATATATATATATATATATATATATGAAACCGCATAAAACCAGATCGCAAGTTGCGTGTTCGGGGATTGTCTCGTATATGTAAATTAAGGTGAAACTCGATTGCATATTGATAATCATGACATCGGATAACCGAGATTTCAGCTTCTGTCGCAAAGTAGACCCTACGGAGCTTTTTCTTTCTTTCTCGATTTCTTGAGATTGAACAATTATATTGCATTATCATAATTACTGATACGTGCCTCTATTGGCTAGCGTGGGTCTGCTGATATGTTAGAAACTAGAGAACGTATGCTACAAAGAATACTTACGACACACGTTACTTGCGGCTGTAATAAAACTTGGTTTAGTTGTTTCCACAGGACTATTTAATGTATCCGCATGACTATTCTTACTACGATAGCTTACACATTTCTATCAATTTACAAATGTCCCAATGATGATTTAGTGCCAACAAATGAGACTGGTTAGCACCTTAGCGCTGCGGGGTTTGTATTAAAGTAAAGTTGTCTCGAGCTCGCGGGAACTAAACTCATCAATCCACGTGGTCGAGTGAACCTTCAAAGCATTCCCATTGTTATATTTCCTTAATTAAAATCATCATAATTTAATTCTTATTTAAAGCAGCATAAAAAGAATAACCCACTACCTTAAGAATATTCTCGTATAAATCTAATACAAAAGTATAAGTCACGTCAGTTTGTCTGTTTTAGCGCAAAGCTACACAATAAACTGAGGTCTGTCCACCATGGGGAATCGAATCCCAGGTTTGAACATCATAAGACCAAAACTTTACCTCTGACCCACTGGAAGACAGGTTACATTAGAACTACAGATACGCTTAGAATTTCTCTCTCAGCTTCCAAAATCACATGAAAATATTAATTCGCGTACAAATAAATTCATATTTTTGGTTATTCATTAAACGATCGCGACCTTCATGGTCATGGAGTCAAGTAAAGGTTAAAGTTTAATCTTGATTAGCTAGTGGCCAAGCGCTACCTTTAATATCACTGAGTTAAGGTGTATGTCCAAGTTTCATCACTCACTGGGGTCAGGTAAAGATGAAAATTAAAGTACAAGGCTACAACCGTAAACTAATCTATTTTAACAATACGTAGATATTAACATTCAAGAAAATACTAAATTTTTCCTTTGATAACATAAACATTATTTGAAATACTTTTCGTCGTAATGGATATTCTATTAAACAAAACGCAACAACTAATTATATTAACACAAATTATTTTCAAAATGACATCATTGACTTCACCCATCTGTCATAGTAGTAATACAAAGTAAAACTATGTATATTGTAACAAAACTCGTGTGTAATCTATTCGAATACATAAAAATATTGTTTTATCTATAACACTACATACATATTTAATACAGTATTGAAGAATTGATATATACTCTGTAATTAACTTGTTATAGTTGCTTAGTCTGACTAAAGTTAAAAGTTGCGAGTCTAATCCTCGGGCTGAAAGAAAGAGAGAAAGGAACAAAAGAAAAACTATATCGCGAGTACGAAACCTAAATTTTGAAATCTTTCCTACTTGGCTTTCATTGTGACTGGTTCTGCAGAGATTCGTCTCGAGGGAAGAAAAGCTGAAGGTCTAGTTACTGACCTAGTGAAGGCGAAAATAGAGAATGAGAGAGACAGTTTGTTAACACCATACTAGGTTTTATTTTGGCCTACAGTGAAACGATTAGAAAGGTTTTCTCGTAATTTTGGCTTATTTCATATTCCAGTTGAGAGTTTCCAGTCAAAGCGCTCTCTAATGTCTAGGACATTTAGACACCACTTGTTTATTATAAAATAAAACAGTAATTACAACACATGTTTCATAAACATATAAGACACTTGTATATATCTAGGCCTAATACATTTCCAGTTTAAGTTATTCCATTATATGATAGCATATAAAACTATTGGCTATCGTTGGACCCAGCGAGGATCCCATTTATCTGATCATAAATGACGTCATTAAAAAGGAAATGGTTTAGTTTTCATACTATCATAAGCGCAAATAGTTATAAAACTGACCAAGTGAATTCAAACCTGTCCTTTACTCCGTTATATGAACTGTATAGATCTAGGCCTACTATATTACGAGTTTAAATTTTCTCCATTATATGACGTGTACTTACCTAGGCCTACTACATTGGCTATCGTTGGACCCAGCGAGGAACCCATTTATCTTATTATAAATGACGTCATTAAAGAGGAAATGTTTTAGTTTTCATGCTATCATGAACGCAAATAGTTATAAAACTGACCAAGTGAATTCAAACCTGTCTTTTACTCCATTATATGAACTGTATAGCTCTAGGCCTACTATATTACTAGTTTAAATTTACTCCATTATATATATTTTAAGTATGTTGCTGAAGTTTTAAAAGCTGTAACACCCCTCTAAAATGATTAGGTGTCTAAATGTCCCACTTCCTCATTTTTTTAGGTGTCTAATTGTCCAATTACCTTTATAAACATAATGAGTTGATTTATTTTTGAGGAAACACACGTTTTGACAAAACATTAGTCTGTCTTCTTCAGGATTGTTATTTAAATTTAAATTCTAGTTTTTACCTCACCCGTTAGAAAGACCAATTGTAATACTTACACTCACGAGTATTATATGAATATATTCTAATCCAGTTTCTAGCATTTAATATACTGCATGTATTAAAAAAAAAGAAAAAATTAAGCGAAGAAATTGTTGTGGTAGGCCTATGAGAAGTTTCATTTTATACAACCCTAATTATTGTTATATAATGAACACACGCCGACTCCATCACATTCAGTCCGCAAAAATCAATTACACGTTACAAACACATACAAATATAAATATGAATGTTTTGCTTTTCACCTTCTTTTCATTTCTTTCTCTACTACAGCCCTTATCGTTTTTTCTTTTCTTTTTTTTTGCTGATTCTTACTATTTCTTGATAAAGTGTTTATGTTTTTAAATCTCAATAATTAAAACTTATTCATCTTTGAAATCTTAAAAAAGGATGTATACGAAATATTTTAAGTCTGGATAGGATATCTTTTTAATATAGTTTATAGTATGATATAGAACTAAATTATTAGCATCCCTTTCGTACTGCGTATGTATGTGTATATTTACAAAAGTTGTTCACGTTTATAAATGCAAAAACAGTAACCAGGCTGAACATATTCCAAACCGGAGTCGTTAAACATGGGTAATTAAAAACTTGGTTGACCTACATTAGGCCTAATTTGCTGAAAGCGTGGGACTATAACGAACGTGATTTAAATACTAAAGGCCAGACTCTCTTTTCTAATTTCCATCATAATTATTCTGACTTCTAAGCAAACGTATTGAATAGAAGTCAATTTCATTTTTATCTTTTACATCATGATATTCGTGAATTTTGTAAAACATATACTTTTTCACCATCTTTAGTGATATAAAACTTTCTGAAATGTTCGTCTAGTTTGCTTCTATTCAGGTTTTAGGATAAGAACGCCTGGCGTAGAACAGTCGGAGTCTCTCCATTCAAGCGTGACTTTATCTCTCTCTCCCTATTTTTCGAATCAAGTGTCACTTCCTGTGCTGTCGAAAAGATAGACACATCCTTTTGTTGGCTGGAGAGAGGATATTCGAATGTCTAAGACTACGAATATACGAGAGAAAGTGACAGGTTTTGTGGTGACCCCAACAAGACAGAAAAACCAGCAGTTTTATGCAAGCATCAAACCTAGATTTTTTAGCCTTTCCAATTTGGGTCTCATTGTGACTGGTTCTGCGGAGATTCGACTTGAGAGAAGAAAAGCTGAAGATCTAGTCACTGCTCCAGTAGAGTCGATCATCCATTTGTATTCGGTCGTCAAGAAATTAATGTCGCGTTTTAGAACACTTTCATTAACCATCCCCCAATAACGTACATCACATACGTTTGTCACGTTTGTGTAGCCTATATAATGTGTAAAGTTTAGTATGCGCTAGTCCCTTATCGTGATGGCACACGACGAGACACACATTCGGCAAGTAATGCTGTTTTTTGAATACAAAAAGGGAAAAACGCATCTGTAGCCACAAATAATATCAAAGAAGTTTATGGAAATGTTTTGAACTTTCGTAAGTGTCAACGATGGTTCAGCAAATTTCGTTCAGGTGACTTTAGCTTTAAAAACTG